>NC_084620.1:12345774-12498274 GCF_033978795.1 Nerophis ophidion
TCCTATGAAAGACTTCCTTTTGGCCACAGAAGCACTGATCTCTGCAGCCACACCAAAATCCGCTGAAAAGCAAACGCACACACATAATCATCCATCCATCCATCCATTTTCTACCGCTTATTCCCTTTGGGGGTCGCGGTCATTTTATCAATACTAATTGTGCTGGAAGCAGGTCATAACTGACCAAGTTTGACGTCTCCTCGCTCTGTCAAAAGGATGTTGGCGCCCTACAGGGAACACATTGCATTTTTATACATGAACAATTAAGAAACAACCAAACAACAATGTAAATAAAAAATGTTACCTTGATGTCTCTATGCATTTTGCCCGTTTCATGCAGATGGTACAAACCCTGGAAAAGTATATAAATGTTGCATCATAGCACAAACTCCATCCATCCATCCATCCATCTATCCATCCATTTTCTACCGCTTGTCAAACTCATGGAGCAAAATATTACCAAAACAAATGGTGCCCTTCTAACACACTTCCATTTTCTTAGTATTGCATTGGTGTAGTCAAGTGATTGGGTCTTCAACGTTTTCCAAGCAAGGTTACCCAAACTGATAGAGAAATGGAGAAGGGACTCCCTACTTATAGAGATTGTAAAAAAGTGTGTTTCAAATTTAACTGGTTCTAAAGATACATTCCTATTGTTAAATACTCACCGGTCTCTCCTCATCGGAGGGATAGACAAGACCTCGGGTTATGAGACAGTGTGTTAAGTTTTATAGTGCAAGTCTGATTTTATACCAACCTAAAATGTACATAAATTAACTACTAGGTCACTCACAGTATACAAGAAGGACAGATAAAATACACTAATAAAAATAGTGAAGGCAACAATTAAATGCAACGGTTGTAAAACGAAAACTTATGCGGAATACTTTTCTTAGACACCTATTTACATCCAACTTTGTCTCTCTCCCCATCACGTCACACATTTCAGTCATCAAACGATCCAAAACTAACCACACAAGCTACACAATACAAGTGCTGTGCTCTACATCCGGTCCGACTGTATCAAATTTAATAATAAAATTAGCATACATACAAGATACAGATTCTAAAGATATAGGAAACTTCACCTGCAGTGTCCAGTATCCAGTATGTCATATTGGTCGAGTTTTTGGTTAAAGTTACTGAGTCAACTTCAACTCACTGAATCGTTTCAGATCGTATTGTTTCTAAATTAACTAATATCGCCCCTGAATCGTATCGCAACCTCAAATTTTGAATCAGAGTGGAAACGACTCGTTACACCCATAGTAAACAGGATTAATCAGAATGAAGTGAAGCAAAAGGAACAAGTGGGCGTGGTCACAAAAAGGGCATTAAGAGTGGAGATTAAGCGTGAAAATCACCAGCATGTAGATCACGGTGGATTAAGTGCAGATTATAAATGAAACCCTGAACAAGGTCAGTCATATTTACAGATAGTGCTTCAAACACAATGTATCAGCAAGTTCAGCAAGGTCCAAATACTCCAAACAAAAATAAAAATAAAAAAACAAACAAAGACCTTAAAACAAATGCACCGAGAAAATAAACAAATTAATATTGGTACAATCACATAAACATGCTCTGGTTCTCATACTGTTTATCATGAGATTGGTGTGTTTTAAGTTATCCCTACTGTCATTGTTATGCTACTACTAAAACTCCTAATAGCCCTGAATTGGCATCTTTTTCTTGAAATGGCTAAGGGAAAGTTTTATCGGATCTAAATCAGACAAAGTCAGTAGTTGGGATATATTCTGTTTTCTGGGAAGCTAAAGACCTTTTTCACGGTCGATGCTCCTTCGCCATTTCACATACATCTGTTTTGTGACCCCCAACCACCGATCATTCACAACAGAGTAGACGTGGTCGCGGAAAAGGCTGCAGAATCTGAGCATGAGCATAAAAATGCAGATTTTCCCTGAATGGTGTACAACTTGTGATTTATGGAATATTGAATTCAAATAAACTTACAATAGTGGCCCACAGGGATATAACTGAAAGCCCTGAGATGAGGTGGTTATGGCCCTTTTAAGCCTTTGAAAACAGATATCCCTCTTGTGCGGTGCCCCTGATCATAGAACGTCGTACTGCATAGTAGGGGTGCTTAAAAAAACAAAAACAATTCACATTTATTTTGATTCTAAATCGATTCCTAATATTAAAAAATCCATCAATAAAAAATGAAGTAATGATGTTTTTGATAATACTTTTTTCATTTCGATAAGTTTTTTTCCCTCCATCACCGTGCTTACTTCCTGTGCGTGTATGTCAGCAGTCAAGAGGAGCTGTGTAAATTGTAAATTTAATACCAGATAATATATTGCGAGAATCGATTTAAATCCAAAATTTTGTTGGATTGATTCTGTATCGACTCATCAACTCAGGTATTGGAATTATTTCAGATCACGAGTTGTTCCCAACCCCACTGCATATGGTTTGAAAATACGCTGTACAGTTAAAACAATGACACTGGGAACAATATTTCTTAGGTAAGACTTTTTTATTTTTACAAAAAAAAATTAATGTTTATCAAAAGCACTTGTTTTCTACGGTGGCAAAAAAGTTAACCTCATGAAAATTGTGTATTACATTTCATAAATGGGAAAGTGACCCCTGCTAAGATGACCGCCACGTAGACACGTTGTTTAGCATGGCTGCTACACTGCGCTCACATACAGTTGTATAATTACGCCCCTGAAAACTTGGCTAACTTCATTGTAATTTGGCTAAACTTTGTTTTGTTCCATGTGTTTTATTATGTTTTAGGTTTTGGATCGTACATGAGTCATTGTGATGACGTTATGTAACATTTCGTAATGTAATCTTGTTTTACCTGGAGGGTCTCCCTGCACACGTATGCAATCTGTTTCTCCTTCAATGGGCCGGTCACTGTCCAAAGCAATAGGATTAATAAAATGTCTGACAGTCAACAAGAAAACAACAGAAATATAAATATACAGTATTTATACCGTGGTATATATCCTGAAGGGAGCCTCCCCCGCAGTACTCCATGCAAATCCACAGTTTGGTGTTCCTGCCGAGTGACACAACATGTCTTAACTGTTTCACATAATTAAAAAAAACATGCTTCAAGACGTTAAGGCACCTGTGGTAACTGCCAAAGTAAGCCACAATGTTTTTATGCTTGCACTCCTTCATCATGGTGATCTCCTGTTGGATGGACGTGATGTCATCGCCTGCACAAGAGGACATGCAAATTTAAAAAGTACATAATAAACACACTAACACACACCATGAGACTGACCTGGGTCCAACTTGACAATCTTGATGGCTGCCAGTTTGGATGTGCGGATGTTGCGAGCCTGGTAAAGGAAAATAAGACAGTGCTCAATATAGAAAGATTGGAACCGCCTAAAAAAAAACTCCTGTGCTTGTTTTCTCTTTAAAACCATCTGAAAGGCATAAAGCCATGTTGTTGCCAGCCCACAAACACAAAAAGATGCAGAAGACAAATTTTAAAAATACCATCTATTCATTTTATTGTGTTTGCAGCATGGGAACCTTACACGACAAGTGTCCTGGCTGGTCACTACAGTAGGGTCACCGTGGCAACAACAGACCCTATTCGCTCCATAACATTATATGCACTATTTACAAGCTGCAATCTTGAAACCCAAGAGTTACATATTGTTGCTTTTATACCCTGGGATGGATGAAAATCCTCCAGCACAAATATTGTCTGTGACTCGTACCAACAACAGAAAGTGCTAGAAGCCCGTAGTAGCTAAACACAAAAGCACGAGTCAGCAGTTTACATGCTGATTTATGTGACAGGCAGCAACTGGGCTGGAGCCCTCTCACCACAATAATGATGACACAGTGCTTCTCCTGCCACTATTTTAGGGGGGAACTACCACCCCTTTATATAGTGCCACATCATAACATAAGTGATGAAAGAATTTATTTCATACAGAGCATTGTCTTGTATTAATAACCAGGGCTGTACGCTTAGCTGTTTAACTCGTGGCAACGGTGCTACGAAATGAAAAAAGTTAGTAGCACAGGACATTTTTTTAGCACTGAAAAAATTCAAGACCAAAAAATAAATTCCTTACATATCACAATTCCAGTATTTACACTCAAACTTAAACAAAATACACGCGTGCACTCACACATAAACACAATGTATCATAAGGCCTACTGTGATACTCAATTAAACACAGAGAACATCCCCACACTGTGTTTACTTAGCGCTGTTGCTAACAGGAGTGTAGGGCTGGGCAATATGGATCAAAACTTATATCCTGATATAGTTTGGTCCATAACCTAACCCATACATGGAAATATCTTTTGATGTAACTAAATATCTCCACCATGCTTTGATTTTACATTTTAAGGACTGATGGGGATCCCAATTAACAATAACAACAAGCCATTCTTTTGAACGGTTCTTTAAAGCGAAACTGTACTTTTTTGGAATTTTGCATATCATTCACCATCCTTATGTAAGACAAAATCACATATGTTTTTCTTTTTTTATGCATTTTTATTAGTGATTAAATGCGATCATAATTACGCATACAAATCGAGCTTATGGGAGTCGCTCTATTCTGCCTATAAAGCACTTAAAAAAACATCCAAACACCTCCATCATGGTTTTATATACATACTGTATGTATATATGTAATGTAGTAATGGGAGCATTCATAATAACATTTAATATTTACGTATTTTAATCATTTTAAGCATATGTGGCGTATTATTTCAAAAACGCATCACAACCTTTGCGTTTCCTTTGACAACATCACAAATTACTTACTCACTGCAGACTTAATGAGCTCAGACAAACATAATTGAACATCACTTACTGGGCAATGTCTGCTCTCACTGCTAAGATGTTGATATATTCCCATTTAGGTGAAAAAAAAGACTTATATTTCCTCACGAACAAAAAAGGGGGAAAAATCAAGCGTCTTTTCGTGTCTTTCCTGCCATTTCCAAGTTAAATTGGCTGTCAAAGTTTACCAACTTGTCGGATTGCGCCCTCAGCCTTCGACTACCCAGGTTTGAGGCATTATTTACGATCTAAAATAAACTTTCACGAGCACTGAGGCCAGGAAGCAGCTCACGGCACCGCTATAAATAGTTTGTCTGCTTTAGCGCTTATAATAACGATATCACAAATACTCGGTTAATATTCCAGTCACAAAATGTAAATGGATGTTTTCATTGGGTTTTAGAGGACCTACCATTGGCACTGTTGTAAGCTTACTTTTATTTACAAGTTAGAAAGCATAAAAAAAAAATACATATGTCGTCTTGTCTCACATAATGACTGTGAACGATAGGCCAAATTCCCCTTTAAAAAGGAAGGGCTCCTCAAGATCTGGCTCCCTTCAAAGAGTCAGGAATCCCATCTCTTCCCTAAATGTCATTGAAGAAAAGCGATCGCATTAGTTTGCTACTCTGCGTGTGCATGTGTCAAATTCATTAGCCAAATATCCCCTGGCCCCATACCTACTCACACAAGTCAGGAATTTCCCCATGGGGTATACTGCAGTACCTCCTTCGGACCACTTGTCATGCACACTTAACACACCAAAGTCATGTAAATCGACAACCGAGGGGACCATTAAAAAAAAAAAAAAAAATCATATGGCCTATAAGAAGGTTATTTTCTATTGGTTTCATTGCTCCAACACTGGACCCCACCACACTAGTCAAATGGCAGGTTTTTGGTACCCCTTCCCAACACACACACACTCTCTGTGAATATCTGTGTATGTACCCCTCCTATGTACATTTGTGGTGAGGTTTGTTCCAAGTTGTTTCAATCACACACACTAGGTGTGGTGAAATTACCCTTTGCATTTGACCCATCCCCTTGTTCCACTCTCTGGGAGGTGAGGGGAGCAGTGAGCAGCAGCGGTTGTTGCGCTCGGGAATCATTTTGGTGATTTAATCCCCAATTCCAACCCTTGATGTTGAGTGCCAAGCAGGGATGTAATGGGTCCCATTTTTATAGTCTTTGGTATCAGTGTGTGGAGGGGGGCATGGTCTGCGAGCCTGCTGCGGAGCGGGGTGTGAAAGGACCGGCTTCGAAGCACAGGTGGCAGGTGATTGGATTACCCAGCTGGCAAAATCATCTAAACACCTGCCATGCATATTAGAAACAGCCAAGCCAAGATAACGTTATTGGGAGTTGGAGTTATGCAGCAGACGGCACACATTGAGGGACTGAAAAGTCGCTGAGCAGAGTTGTGACCTGGTGTGTTAGCACAATAAAAGATTGTTCAGTCCAGACCCCCGGGCTTCCGAGCAGATCTACTTCGGTCAGGAGAACCCACAAGAGGGTAACCTCTACACAGTGGTACTTTAACTTAACTTTAGACAAACTTCAGACAAGCTACTAAAAACGCTTCTTTTCTCGTAGTAAAAGTTACCATTAAACTCTAAAGCTCTCAGAAGATTCCATATTGGTTGCACCTGTGTCTTAGTTATACCAAATACTATAAAATTGGGACCCATTACCTCCCCTCTTGGCACTCAGCATTAAGGGTTGGAATTGGGGATTAAATCACCAAGATGATTCCAGAGCGTGGCCACCGCTGCTGCTCACTGCTCCCCTTACCTACCAGGGGGTGGAACAATGGGACGGGTCAAATGCAGAGGCTAATTTCACCACACCTAGTGTGTGTGGGATTATCATTGGTACCTATTGTGAAGTTGAAAGACTTGAAGCCACAATACAGGGGACACAAATGACCACAGACAAGAGGCAAGGAAACCGCAACAAGGGCAGCTTCACAAAGGAATACTTGGATGAGTTCGGCGTAAAATATCAAACATGAATAAGAATTATTATTAGATATTAAACTGTTATGTTTATTGAACTACATTAATGTTACAGAGTATGTATTACTCTATTCTTTCTCTGCATGTGACCCTCGCTGGAAAAGGTGGGTACAAGATGTGGAACACACTGTTATTTTCTTCACTTCATGTAGGCGTCCCAATATTTCTGCACCACTATTGTAACGTTGGCCACTTCCTCGCCTTCTGGCAGTGACGCCATTCATCACATTTTCACTTTAGTATCTACGACCCACCACAGAACGTCATCACAACCTGCGCTCACTTCCTGTTTTCTTTCCTGTTCTAGCAGCACAGTTCCTGTCACCTAAAGCGAGAGACTGATTCTTGATGCTTCAGGCCTCACGTTAGCTTCATGAAGGCCCTCACTGTCACACGCGCAGAGGTCTGACCTCCCACTGACACACTGACGACAGTGGGAGGCTTAAAATGTGCCATTGTTTCTCCGTGCACTCTTTCTTCGTTCAAAGGGAAAGGATATTTTTTTTCTACCAAGAAAGGAATATACAGACTCAGAGAAGAATGACATCTGCGTGTTGGCGTAACACTAAAAACACAGTTAGAGTGTCCGCCCTGAAATTGGTAGGTCGTGAGTTCAAACCAAAGACTATAAAAATGGGACCCATTACCTCCCTGCTTGGCACTCGGCATCAAGGGTTAGAATTGGGGATTAAATCAACAAAAATAAGTTCTGGGCGCAGCCACCGCTGCTGCTCACTGCTCCCCTCACCTCCCAGTGGGTGATCAAGGGTGATGGGTCAAATGTAGAGAATAATTTCACTACACTTAGTGTGTGTGACATTCATTGGTACTTTAACTTTAACTTAATTTAACATGACAATACTGTATGTGGAGTAAAAGGATGAGCAAATAAATCAATGAACTAATATCAGCCTGTTTGAGAAACAGTCCAGATATAAGGTCTTTAAATGTTTTGTGATACAGTCGTGCTCATAAGTTTACATACCCTGGGAGAATGTATGATTTCTTGGCCATTCTTCAGAGAGTATGAATGATAACACAAAAACCTTTCTTCCACTCATGCTTAATGGTTGTGTGAAGCTATTTATTGGCACACAACTGTGTTCAGTCTTTTTAAATCAAAATGACAAAAAAAAGTACCCAAATGATGACCCTGATCAAAAGTTTACATACCCCAGTGACTTTGATCTGATAACATGCACAAAAGTTGACACAAACAGGTTTAAATGGCTAATCAAGGTTCCAATCCTCACCTGTGACATGTTTGTTTGTAATTAATGTGTTTGTATAAAACGTCAGTGAGTTTCTGGGCTTCTGACAGACCATTGCATCTTTCATCCAGTGCTGCACAGATATTTCTGGATTCTGAGTCATGGGGAAGGCAAAATAATTCTCAAAGGATCTGAGAAAAGGTAATTGAACTGCATAAAACAGGAAAGGGGTATAAAAAGATATCCAAGGAATTGAGAATGCCAATTAGCAGTGTTCAAACAATGATTAAGAAGTGGAAAACGAGGGATTCAGGTAGACCTGCAAAGATTTCAGCCACAACAGCTAGGAAAATTGTTCGAGATGCAAAGAAAAATCCTCAAATAACTTTAGCTGAAATACAGGACTCTCTGAAAAATTGTGGTGTGACTGTTTCAAGACGCACAATAAGAAAGCACATGAAGAAAAATGGGCAGCATGGTTGAGTCGCCAGAAAAAAATCAATTTCTGTGCAAATGTCACAAAGTATCCTGCTTACATTACGCCAAACAGCACAGAGACAACTCTCAAAACTTCTGGAACAAAGTAATTTGGAGTGATGAGACCAAAATTGAACTTTTTGGCCACTCGACCATTCCTATTTATATTGTAACAGACTGGGTGATATGTTATGTTATGTTCCAAATGTAGTTTATTCAATGATGTTGTGGTTTTTCATAGTCTTGAAGGCATGATTGTTACGTGCAGCTTTCATTTCCAATGTTCATCTTTTGATTGGTTGATTGAAACTTTTATTAGTAGATTGCACAGTTCAGTACATATTCCATACAATTGACCACTAAATGGTAACACCCAAATAAGTTTTTCAACTTGTTTAAGTCACGGTCCACGTTAATCAATTCATTGTTTACATGTATTCTGCGTGTTGATTGGCTGGGGGGCTGGGAAAGGGCGGACGCAAGCGCAGAACGTGGAGAACTTTCGGTTCCCACGTGTGTTGAGTGATAGAAAAGTAAGATGATAAGGCGGCTCTGTTTGTGTCGTAATTGTTTATTTTATATTTTTGGATTATAACGACTTCCACTCAAGGCTAATAAACATTTGATTACAGCTTGAGTCACGTCATTGCAATATTTAATAAAGTATTTTTTTTTTTGTTTTTAATTATAAGTAAGTATTTGGAGTACCACAAGATAAAGCCGAACCACAGTTTGAGAATTCTTCTTTACGTTATTGCTGAGTTGATACCCGTTGTGCAACGCCACTTTGTGACTCCTGTATTTATTCATCTTTGAATGACCAAATTTATTTTCATGTATGTACTCTTTTTGTAAATGTATAGATTAGATGACATGCCTAACATAATGAAAATTGCTGAGATGTGGAGAAAAGCTTGTCGTTTAACAGTTGGAGGAATTTACGTCTTATTTGAACGACTTTGTCATGCTGCTAGTAAACATATGCACACAGGGATAGGAGGAAGACACTGAGTAAAGACTAGTGTTTTGTGTATAATGTATGAATATTAAAAAACATACACAGTTGCACTTTATTTCTTTGCTGCATTAAGTTGATTTAGTTAATTTTCTATCCAAATGCCCTCTATTTTTACATGCAACCTTTATTTAACATATTGTATCACTGTATAACACTATAAACTATCACACTGTAATAGTTTTATTTTTTTTTTATTTTACATGAGTCATTTAGTGATGATCCAATAATTATGAGTGCATAAAGAAAGCAATACAATTTGGCACAATAAAAAAACACAGAAAAAAAAGTACAAATAGTGATGACTGTATATATTTTGTAAATACAGACTATTGGATGTCATTAGAGTTACCCAACAGTTGGAAAATATACAAATATAATACAATATACAGTTTAAATGTAGAGTGGATCCTTGCGTATTTGTGATTTAGCCTTTGCTGTCCCAGATATTTGCAGATTTCTGATCAAAAAATTATTATTTTTTATTCGTGGGAAATTCGAACTTTTGATTTACGAAAATAGTAACTTTCCCCCACAGAAAACCTGTTTATAATAACATGGAGGCGGGACCACAGGAGACGAAAGAGACGTGACCGCATTTCCGTTCTCCAAATCAATCATCTTTCATTATTATTTCTTAGTGGTGACTATAGTTTATAGCTTTAATATTTAAAACTTCATTATAATACATTAGGAATTGTTTCCAACTTTTGCTGTTGTTTTGTTTTTTCTTGTTTAAATATATTTGTCCATATTTTGCAGGGGCATCTAGCAAAAAGTTGGAACTTACACGATATACGGTACATATACAAAAAAGTTAAATTAAATTGATATAATAAAAAAGGAAAAGAGAATTATAAGAGTTTAATATTTACAAAATATATTTACAATGGAACCATTTTAAAAGGCAAAAGTTATTTAATGAGTAAAAGATATACAATATTACACATATAAAACATATGAACTTTTTCTCTTTACAGTATGCTGTTTATGCTCTTTCTCTTAGTCTTCTTTTTTAATTGAATTATTAAAATGTGCCAATAAAAGAATGATCTCTGGGCCACACTTTGTAGTGTGTCAAAAATGGGCAAGTTCATGGGTGCCTAAATGAGTCTTGTTTTTTTTCTTCAGATCTACTGCATATGTATTAAACAAATAAAACTTCTGTAAAATTCATAATTAATTTCCAAAATCATATCAAACATTACATGAATATTTTTTTTTTTTTTAAATAAATTTGATTAAATAATCGTAAACGTTTACACCAGGGCTGTCAAACTCATGTTAGCCCAGGGGCGGCATGGAGGAAAATCTATTCCCACGTGGGCCAGTCGGGTAAAATCATGGCATAATAACTTAAAAATACAACTAGGAAAACTTCAGATAGCTTTCTTTGTTTTACTTTGGCCCAAAATAGAACAAGCACATTGTGAAAATGTACATATTACAAATAATCCCCATGACAAAACACTTAAAGTTAGTGTAAAATTCTGAGGAAAATTAAAGTTTCAAAAATTTAGACTTCATATCGGTGTGTCTACAAAGCAGTTAAACTTTAGGTTACAGCCCATCTAGGATTGAACAAAAAACAAAATAGAGCATAAATAAAAACGATTCTATGTATCAATTAGCTCCGTTGTCATTTCCAGTGTTTACTTTCTTTACAATTGCACAAAAGACATTCAGTTTCACAGAACTACAGTACATCAATGTGCACTGTCTCATGCAGCATTTTAACTGGGGTCACCAATTCATTATTTTACTCCTGTTTGTTTTACGTTGGGTCGAGGGGGAGGAGTCGCAGCCCCGCTTTACTGTGTACATCTTGCTTGGTATACTTGCCCGCCCCGGTATAAACTATTTGCTTGCTTAACAGAATTGCTATTGCAACATCCGGTGGACATATTAAGAACAGCAGTTTCTTTCATTCAAAAACTCATTATTACACTTAGCAAAGTCATCTTGTAGGCCGGATTGAAGCTGTTCAGCCAGAAAAGGCATGCGGGCAGCATTTTTCGCATCCCTGGTTTACGCTATAAGTACGTTTTTTTTACATGTATGTATAATAATCCATCCATCCATTTTCTACCACTTGTCCTTTATAATATGAATTGCAAATGAAAATAAAATAATTACATTGAATAAATTAAAACCAAGAATAGTATGTATTCCTATATACTGAATACATTGAAAGAAAACTGTACGGTGCTACCTGAACTTAAGAGTGTTAGCTAATAGATATACTTTAAGTTTCCAGCAAACATTTGAGTTAAAAGCATTCCTCGCCATTAGTTGGCGTAACAAATGTCACAGTGAACCCCGTAATATTCGACCAAAACATTGGGTCTTCCTCGCTAGCATTAGCTTGTAGCCAGCGATCGACATAACTCTGTTTTATAACCATGGCAGGGAAGAAAAACGGAGTTTGAAGGACAGTGCTAAGAGGAAGTGGATGACATTCGTCCAATTAAAGAAATAAATCATCAAAAACATGACTGAGCGTGTAACTAGCTCAGTGTTTTTCAACCACTCTGCCGTCTGGTGTGCTGTGGGTTATGATGTAGTTTCACCTGTTTGGGTAAAAAATATTTTTTTGCAAACCAGTAATTTTAATCCGCAAATAATGTGCCGTTGTGGAGTGTCTGTGCTGTCTAGAGCTCGGCAGAGTAACCATGTTATTCTCGTCCATATCAGTGGGTGGAAGCCGGTAGCTAATTGCTTTGTAGATGTCAGGAACAGGTCCCGTGAGACGACGATGGTTTGTCGTGATCACAATATGCAGGCGACAGCGGGAGGCAGCGTACAGGTCAAAAGGTGTCTAATGCTTGAACCAAAAATAAACAAACGGTGAGTGCCCCTAAGAAAAGACATTGAAGCTTAGGGATGGCTATGCAGAACGAAACTATAACTTAACTGGCTACAAAGTAAACAAAAACAGAATGCTGGACAACAGCAAAGACTTACAGCGTGTGGCGCAGAGACGGTGTCCACAAAGTACATTTGTACATGACATGACAATCAACAATGTCCACATAAAAAAATATAGCAACAAC
This sequence comes from Nerophis ophidion, assembly GCF_033978795.1. Classification (NCBI taxonomy): domain Eukaryota; kingdom Metazoa; phylum Chordata; class Actinopteri; order Syngnathiformes; family Syngnathidae; genus Nerophis; species Nerophis ophidion. The sequence goes on from NC_084620.1 coordinate 12,358,350, forward strand.
TTAAATAGTCTTGATTGCTAAAACAAAGCAGGTGTGGGAAATAGCGCTCAAGGAAGACATGAAACTGCTACAGGAAAATACCCAAAAAACAGGAAAAGCCACTACAATAGGAGCGCAAGACAAGAACTAAAACTCTACACGCCAAAAAAAGTCTAAATAAGTCATGGCGTGATGTGACTGGTGGTGACAGTGCACCTACTTTAAGACAAGAGCTATAGTGATGCATGCTTGGTTATGGTTTAAAGCCACATCCAACAACTGTAAAAACAACTTTTTATTGTCTGCGGTGTTTAATTTTTTCTGCAGGAAGTGTGCTTCCAAGTTTTTTTTAATGAAAAAAATGTGCCTTGGCTCAAAAAAGGTTGAAAAACCCTGAGCTAGGTAACATGGTGAAGCAGTTGGAGCGTATCACTGCTCGTCTGCACATAATGGAGCAGAATGATTCGAACGCCAGCCAACATTTTTAAAACAATATCAAAACATTATCCATGAAAATAGGGGCAGCACGGTGAAAGAGGGGTTAGTGCATCTGCCTCACAATACGAAGGTCCTGAGTAGTCCTGGATTCAATCCCTGGCTCGGGATCTTTCTGTGTGGAGTTTGCATGTCCTCCCCGTGACTGCGTGGGTTCCGTCCGGGTACTCCGGCTTCCTCCCACTTCCAAAGACATGCACCTGGGGATAGGTTGATTGGCAACACTAAATTGGCCCTAGTGTGTGAATGTGAGTGTGAATGTTGTCTGTCTATCTGTGTTGGCCCTGCGACGAGGTGGCGACTTGTCCAGGGTGTAGCCCGCTTTCCGCCCGATTGTAGCTGAGATAGGCACCAGCGCCCCCCGCGACCCCAAAGGGAATAAGCGTTAGACAATGGATGGATGGATGGATCCATGAAAAAAGAGAAGCTGCTGATGGAGATAGTGTGGAACAGTGGTTCTCAACCTTTTTTCAGTGATGTCCCCCCTGTGAATTTTTTTTTCTAGATCAAGTACCCCCTAATCAGAGCAAAGCATTTTTGGTTGAAAAAAATAGATAAAGAAGTAAAATGTCATCAGTTTCTGATTTATTAAATTGTATAACAGTGCAAAAATATTGCTCATTTGTAGTAGTCTTTCTTGAACTATTTGGGAAAAAAAAGATATAAAAAATAACTAAAAACTTGTTGAAAAATAAACAAGTGATTCAATTGTAAATAAATGGGTTGTACTTGTATAGCGCTTTTCTACCTTCAAGGTACTCAAAGCGCTTTGACACTACTTCCACATTTACCCATTCACACACACATTCACACACTGATGGAGGGAGCTGCCATGCAAGGCGCCAACCAGCACCCATCAGGAGCAAGGGTGAAGTGTCTTGCTCGGGACACAACGGACGTGACGAGGTTGGTACTAGGTGGGATTTGAACCAGAGACCCTCGGGTTGCGCACGGCCACTCTTCCACTGCGCCACGCCGTCCCTATAAATAAAGATTTCTACACATAAAAGTAATCATCAACTTAAAGTGCCCTCTTTGGGGATTGTAATAGAGATCTATCTGGATTCATTAACTTAATTCTAAACATTTCTTCACAAAAAAATTAATTTTTATCATAAATATTTATGGAACATGTCCACACAAAATCTAGCTTTTAACACTAAATATTGCATTGTTGTGTTTTTTTCCACAGTTGATGAACTTACATTATTTCGTTGAAGTATTATTCAAAAAGTATATTTATAAAGGATTTTTGAATTGTTGCTATTTTAAAAAAATCTCACGTACTCTTGGCATACCTTTAAGTACCTCCAGGGGTACGCCTACCCCCATTTGAGAACCACTGCTGTAGAAGTCCACTCTCCTTAGGTAAATACTCTACATTATCATTACATTACCTTATAAAACTCTGCATGTTACATGTTAAAAATGTGCAGTTTTGGGGCTGTGGGGGAAAACACCAACCAAAGAAAAAGTCAATTAATTTTAACAGGAGATATTGATTTGAGATACAAGTGTTTTGAGTCAAAAGCATTTAAGTCTCACCTTAAAACTCATTTGTATACTCTAGCCTTTAAATAGACTCCCTTTTTAGACCAGTTGATCGGCCGTTTCTTTTCTTTTTCTTCTATGTCCCACTCTCCCTTGTGGAGGGGGTCCGGTCCGATCCGGTGGCCATGTACTGCTTGCCTGTGTATCGGCTGGGGACATCTCTGCGCTGCTGATCCGCCTCCGCTTGGGATGGTTTCCTGCTGGCTCCGCTGTGAACGGGACTCTCGCTGCTGTGTTGGATCCGCTTTGGACTGGACTCTCGCGACTGTGTTGGATCCATTGTGGATTGAACTTTCACAGTATCATGTTAGACCCGCTCGACATCCATTGCTTTCCTCCTCTCTAAGGTTCTCATAGTCATCATTGTCACCGACGTCCCACTGGGTCATTATTGTCACCGATGTCCCACTGGGTGTGAGTTTTCCTTGCCCTTATGTGGGCCTACCGAGGATGTCGTGGTGGTTTGTGCAGCCCTTTGAGACACTAGTGATTTAGGGCTATATAAGTAAACATTGATTGATTGATTGAAGAGCCCCACCACAGAACCAATTAATGTCGGGATTTTAGGAGCTACTCTTTTAAGGTTGTACTTCCAGACTTCTCCAGGGGCAACTTGTTCGTTATTCCTTTGAATAACTACCGTGATGCGTGGAAGTCAAAGGCACTGTCAAGAATATTCTGGAAACAAGAAGTGTCTTGCCGCCACAAGTTTGCGCGTCACTATGTGTTGGACAAAAAAAAAAAAGGGGGGCAGCTGAAGAAACCAGAAGAGAGAAGTGTGACGACAAGACTCACCTTGAAGACATCCCCGTAGGTGCCGCACCCAATCCTGTGGATGAGCTCGTAGTCGTCCAGAGGGTCGAGGAACGACACCCCGATGTTGTCCATGTCCTCCGTCAGGCTGACGCCGAGCTCCTAGCGGCACATCCCGCCTGGAGAGCACATCCCGCCTGCGCGAGGACAAAGAACACAAGGGACGCTTCCAGCCCGCTGCCAAGACAACTCACAGGACGCCGAAAAGGACGCCGACGAAACGGACGGAAAGATTTGAGTGAGAGACACAAACGTGAAAGATGTCCACATCTACGCTGCGTGGAACAACTGGGAGAGAGAGAGAGAGAGAGAGAGAGTCAATCAACACTCGAGGTGGGTGGGGCGATACAAGGATCAATTGTATCGATGCCAGGCTGTATCAGCAGCGGTTCGATACTGGTGCGACGAGTTCGACATTTTTTCCATAAATGTTTTACCAATTTATTGTGTATTCGTGTGTTATTTGTTAACAAAGGAGAGTTTTGTTGGTAAGACGAAAAATGATGTGACTTAGAAAGTTTTCATTTTACTATATTTTGCACTATTGACTTAATTTTGCTCAATTTGACCCAGCATTGAATCAGTATATTTTGTTTTGACATTATATCCTCCCACCTCCAAAAACATGCACCTGGGGATAGGTTGATTGGCAACACTAAATGGACCCTAGTGTGTGAATGTGAGTGTGAATGTTGTCTGTCTATCTGTGTTGGCCCTGTGATGAGGTGGCGACTTGTCCAGGGTGTACCCCGCCTTCCGCCCGATTGTAGCTGAGATAGGCGCCAGCGCCCCCCGCGACCCCGAAAGGGAATAAGCGGTAGAAAATGGATGGATGGCATTATCTTATATTTTTGTGATAATATAATACTAGATTAGTCTCAATTTATTTTTGGTTTGCTTTAAATCTTTGTCAGATTTGGTTCTGATTGTAATCATGATCAACGAATTAAAGGAAAGAAAATAACAAAATCATTGAATTAACTTGTTTGAGTAAAAAGTACTGTACCTAAAGCACTGGAAATTCTGGCCCTGCATTTTCTTGATATCAGATTGATACCAAAATTTGCCGTATGGCACACCTCGAATAGGTAGAAAGCTCCCACTGTAAAAATGTCATCTTGTTGTAAGCACAATACCAATGTGAGCAATTTGCAAAATGCGCAGCCGCATTTTGCAAATTTGTATAATGCGCAATCTTTTAGCAAATTGCTTCCAGCTATATTGTTGAATAATGTGTGGTGCACATTTTGCAAATCAATGGCCAGAAATACATGTTTTTGGTGTCAAAATAATTTATTAAATACTTATGTAAATCTATTCATTTGTAGTCGGGACAATATAGCTGAGTACTGCCCTCAAATCAGTCCCACCCTAACCCTAACAACTATACAGTGTACATCCACGACAAAACTACTACCACAACTTGGTTTACTATTTATAAAATATAATAATGTAGGGTTACTGACTAAACAATCCACAAAATCTCGTCTTGCGATATGCAAATTGCTTGCGCACAATGGAAATGACGTATAATTTGCAAAGTGCGCGAGATTGGTGAAATGCTTACAACAATCTCAAGCAACAATAACAATGAGAGCCTCTACTTCAAGGACTCATGTCCAATCGGTAAATATACTAATATAACATTTGATCCGGGGCTTCACAGTGGCAGAGGGGTTAGTGTGTCTGCCTCACAATACGTGAATGCGTGGGTTCCCTCCGGGTACTCCGGCTTCCTCCCACTTCCAAAGACATGCACCAGGGGATAGGTTGATTGGCAACACTAAAATTGGCCCTAGTGTGTGAATGTGAGTGTGAATGTTGTCTGTCTATCTGTGTTGGCCCTGCAATGAGGTGGCGACTTGTCCAGGGTGTACCCCGCCTTCCGCCCGATTGTAGCCAGCGCCCCCCGCGACCCCGAAAGAGAATAAGCGGTAGAAAATGGATGGATGGCACATTTGATCCGATTAAAAAAATACAAACATATGTTACATGAGAACAATTAGTGTACTGAAATAATAATAAAGACCATGCAGCGTCTAATTTGATCAGATCTTTATTCTAGCAGATAGAAAACCAAGAAGGAAACAATGCACAAAGTAGCAGGACCAGCGAGCGTGGCTGTGAGGACAGTGCTTGATCTTTCTAGGCTTCTCTACTCTAAATCTTCCAAATAAAACAAAGGCGACGTAAGGCAACATCGAGCTAGCAAGAAAGAAGCTATCCTTAGCGCGGTGGTGGACAATGTTACACAGTAACTATCCTAAATTGAAGATATGTTGAGCTTTCAGTCATGAACGGTGTTCACCAGAAAAGCAACTAACACAGGAGGCGGAGCTCCGAACACACTCAGGTTTGTTAGCGTGCTATTGCTGGTAGCTACAAGAAGGTGGAGCTAAGGATGAAGACCAGTGTTGGCTTTCACAGCCTAAAGAGCCTTGCGCTGCCTCTTCATGAAGGACAAGGAGTAGTCCCCAGGCGGCGTGCTTTTCTGCCTCTTCATCTGGACCTGAGACTGAGCGGTTAGCTGCAGTTTGATGGCGCTGGAGTTCACCTTGGCGGCGCACAACAGTCCCTTCATGCCTTTCATCTTCTCACTCTGGAAGATGACCACTGGGGCAGCTGGGGAGGGCGATGCCGCCTGCTGCTGAGGGGAGGGCGCCGCGTTGGGGCCAGGGGACTTAGGCTTGCCCTCAGCCCCCTCCGCGCCCCGCTGGCCTTGGGAGGAACGGCGGCGGGCCACACCCTCGCCTACTTTCTTCGGCTGAGGAGGCGCTGCCGCCGCCCCGGTTGTCTGGGAGGCTGGGGAGGTCGGGGCAGCAGGGAGGGGAGAGTTCTGTTCCTCCGGTTTGGGCTCTCTGCGGGAACCTCGTCTGCGGCCCTCCCAGGGGTCCTCGCTGGACGCGTCGTCGTCTTCCTGACATTCTGGCTCTTTGGTGATGATGGACACTTTCTGACGCACCTTGGGACACAACAACGTCGTCTTTAGGTTTCAAAATGACACTAAAGGACACTTCATTAAACACACCTGTGCAGCGACTTCGACTGCAAGAGCAGCAAGCATGAATGCAAACATGTCACGTTTATTCACCCGCTCCTCCTCACCTGCGCATCAAAGCGGCTAAGGGACTGGACCAGGTAGGTGGCCCAGCCCACATGCAGCACTGGCGTGGGACTGCCCTCCTCCCACTTGCAGATGCCGTCGTAGAAGGACAGCAGGTGGGCAAAGCATTCTGGGTCCTGCAGGGCCGAGAAGGCGGCCGCCTGCTTTGGCTGCGCCAGGACACACAGAGCAGACTTTTGTATGAGGACTTCACTACCCACAATGCAACGGCATCTTCTCTGCAGGCCAAGAACACTTACTTTATCACCGACTTCTCCCGCATCGCCGCTCTCAGACGGATTTTCAGCAGCGACGGACGTTTCCTTCAGCAGAGTTGGAATGACGTCGTTTGCAACGTCGAAGAATTCCTTGTAGATCTCCTCGTCCTCGCGGAAGTAGTTGTAGCTGCAACAAGAGACTTATTTAGGAATTCAATTTGCTTTTGTTTGCATCAAGACTGTAAGGGGGAGATGGGACATATTAACTTCCTACTTGGACATCACAAAAATCTGAAAAAGTATTCAAAATATTCCTGAGCCTGGAAGGAAAGTACAGAACAATGAGGGCGCAGCAGGAGGAAAAGGAAGCTGCTAGATTTCAGCTCAGGTACTATATTTAGCTGTTGAGGCTCACTTTGTGAACCACCGTACACTCTGGTCATGGTGTGAGATTAAACATGAAATATTTGCAATCATTTCTAAATAAGTGCATTTATGGCAGCCTTGATATTCCTTTCAGTTGGTGTGGATGGCATGTGGATTGACTGCCCTCTTGCGGTCATATGAGGTAATGTCCACACTAAGATGATAATGCTTTATTTTCAGATGTCCCTGCCTGATAAGTCAGTGTTTCCCATACATTGTTTTATTAGTGACGACCCGCCACAAGAAAATTAAGGGGCACCACAAATATAAAATGCTGTTCTCGCCTAGCAATCAGGTTCCACAAAGTATTAACTATATTATTTGTTTTAAAATTAGTTTGAAGTTTGAGCAAAAGGCTTCCGTAGATGGTCAAAACACGGTGCAGAGCAGTAAACTGGCCTAGTAATGTAAAGTTAGCGTCAATATTTGTCTCCAGTTTGGTGACTAATGCCTGTAATTAGGAATACATTTTCTGTTTAATGTCAATTTTCTTCTGTTAAAATCTAATTTGTTAAATGTTGGTTCAACTTTAAAACAATCTCGATGCTAATTCTTCCTAGCCTGTCAGTAAAAATCTGTTTGCATTAACCTAGCGGCATAAGTGAAAACCTTTGTCCTGTATAGTTGCATCTTTTCAGTTTATACAAAACTTTACTGCTGATTGAACACGATTCCTACATTTATGTGCTATTCATGTGTATTTTAATGTACTTTCCTTTACTGTAACTTCATTGTGAAAATCAATTAAAAGCCTCAATTTTTTTCCTCTCTAATTTCAAACACTGTTTATCTTTCTGCCAAATGAATTTCCAACATTCAGGGAGAGAAGAATAACATATGTTAAATAAACCTGGGGTGTACGAAGTACAGATCATGTTACATCATTGTAGATTTAAGATAATCAGCAAACATAAAAAAAAAAAAAAGATTAAAACAATACAACGTAACAAGAAAAAGATATGTTGAAACTAATAACACAGAATGAGGTAACCTTAATACCCCTGACCTGCCAGGGGTATTAACCATGACCTGGCCCCGGTCATACTAATAGATTGCCCTTCTTTGGGAAACACTAAGTACTGTAACATTAATGATAAAGTAATGATAATACTAAACAAGTAATTAACTTACTCCTGCATAACTTTGGCGGCGTCAGCCCATGCTCTCAGTGCATCCCGCACGTTTTTGTGCCTGTAGTGGAAGCCAGCCAGGTACATGTAGGGGTAGATGTGCTCGTTGTGGTAATGTTTCTGGGCTGAACTCACAGCCTGGCGAGAGAGAGCAAAATGAAGCATCTGGCACCAAGAAGAAGAATGACAAGAATCCTTACCTTGAGGTGAATTTCTATTGGGCTCTCCTTCCCTGGGATTGGCTCTTGGTCCTCCAGGTCTGCAAGAGTCCCCATGGCCATTGGATACCTGACTCAGGGTATAGTAAAAAGGTTGAGGATAGTGACATCGACATACGTTTTTGGCATCTTGGCTGCAGCACTCTCACCTGTCCAGGTTGCCTCGGTCATACAGCAACCACAGCAACTTCTATTTAAGAACAACGGGAAAGAAGTGATTAACACTTATTTCATGGATGCGTAAAATGCAGGCACAGCTTAATAGGTGGTGTAGCATCATTAGGGCTCTATGAAATTCTCGTTTCTTTGGAATTAGGCTTTTGTGCTTTAAGTACAAAGTGCTTATTATGCAAGGTACTTTTTTGAAACCTTTATATCGTTAGCGCAGTCAAACCGGATGTTGTGTACAACACTGTTATTTTGAAGAGTGGAAGCGTGCTGCTGGGCACTTGACAGCTGCTATGTTTCTGACTGGAAAAGAGGCAGTGTTGAAGTTTGGCACCGGCCGTGCTGCTTGATAATTAATTACACTTAACATTTTTAGTATTAGCTAGCATTAAAAGTGGTCAAGTTATCAGTAACTTACCAGTGACGATGTTAAAAACACTAAAGTTCCCTGCATCGGTGAGCTTGTCCACAACAACACAAGCCAATCAGATGTGTTTATATATATATATATACATATATATATATACATATATATATATACATATACATATATACACACACACACATATACATATATATATATATATATATATATATATATACACACACACACACACACATACATATATACACACATATATATATATATATATATATATATATATATTTATATACATATACACATATATATATATATATACATATATACACATATATACATATATATATACACATATACATATATACATATATATATATATATATATATATATAAATAAATATAAATATTATGTGTGTGTATATACACGCACACACATTTTGTGGGGTAGAGAACTGTTTTCCTCTCAAAGTTATTTAGTTTTTTTGCTTGGCATCCCAAACATTCTGCAGTAAGCAAGTGGTGTACTGAATATTATAAGACTTGTATTTCAAGTTAACTTTTACTAAAAAACAGTATCAAATTATAAATTATTATTTCCATCCATCCATTTTCTACCGCTTATTCCCTTTCGGGGTCGCTGGCACCTATCTCAGCTACAATCTTTGTATTATTTAATTATTTGTATAAATAAGTGCTTCTCACCAGTGCTTTGGCAAACAGCAAATGGTGACTAACATTGTGGAGGTTTTTTTTGTTTGTTTTTTATCCAACCCAACTACTGTAGCTTATATTTAATAAACGTACATTAAAGTGCAGTTTAAATTTGAGGTGCTGTAAAATAATGTGTATCAACAAATAATACAAGTTTAATGATTATTTCAGGAACAAAATGTTTTTTTTATCCAAAACCTCAAAAATTATTTAAAAACAAAGTGTCTTTCTGCAGAGTTTTTAGATCGTGTTAAATCAGGGGAGTTGAATCTTTGAAAGCACAAAAACAAAAAGTCTGATGTGTTGATTCTCCCAGTCAGGCCCGATACAGTAGTTCAGTCACAAAGACATTCTGTGCCTGCCTGCTTGCCAGTCCGCATTCAGGGCAGGATGACTAAGAGCTGCAGTGAAACTAAAGTCTGTCACTGAAGTTTTTGCTTCTTCTCAACATTATGTTTCAACTTATATGCTAGTGTTAGTCATATTTATTTATTTTGTTCTTCTGGGCTGTACTTTCAGCTGTGTAAGGGGGAAGAGGCACAACGCAGATTGAACATAAATTACGTTGTGACGATCCTGACTTTTGCGACGGTGGACAGGGACGTGCACGGATCACAGCTTCAAGTACATTAGCAAGCTGGGGGAAACCCTGCTCAGGTCTGACTTTTCCCTTTGAATGTTCAGTTAAGTTGTATTCAGCTTTCTTAAGGTAGACATACACTTTCTTTTGGAATGGAACACATTATTTGTGATGTACATAGTTGGTAAACTGCCCAAGCCTCGTCTTGCTTTGGAGGTAAATAATTATTGAAATGACTATTTGACTACATTTAACTTTCTTTGCTAAACCTATACATGAGTTTTTAAATGATATATTTGCCCTTTAAGTTATAAGGAGGGTTCATTACACATCTTAGACATTTTCTCTACTTGGACTTCCAGCTTTAGGGTTATGGAAATATCTCTTCAGTCCCGCACATGTGAGGTGGTACAGGAAAAAAAAGAAACAAACCAAGTGTTGGCTCCGCTTTGGACTGGACTCTCGTGGCTTTGTTGGATCCATAATGGATTGAACTATCACAGTATCATATTAGACCCACCCGACATCCATTGCTTTCGGTCCCCTAGAGGGGGGGGGGGGGGGGGGGGTTGCCTACATATGTGGTCCTCTCCAAGGTTCTCATGGTAATCATTGTCACCCACTTCCTACTGGGTGTGAGTTTTCCTTGCCCTTATTTTGGCCTACCGAGGATGTCGTAGTGGTTTGTGTTGTGGTTTGTGCAGCCCTTTGAGACACTGGTGATTTAGGGCTATATAAGTAAACATTAATTGATTGATTGATTAAAGAAAAACAGTTTTAAGGAGAGGGAGAAGTAAACACAAATGTAGGTAAAAATATTAAATAACTAGCCTGGACTCTGAAGGGTTGATGTTGTTTGTGAGGGAGTGATGTATGCTGACCTGTTGTAGCTGCAGGAGCTCAGAGCTATCTGTGTGCAGATCCAGTGAAGGGTTAATGGCACAAACCATGAAGGCTACCTCCATGTTTCTGTCACATTTCATGTAGGATCCCTTCAGATAGAGCCAGCTCTGAAGCAGAGACAAAAATTTCAGCAACGTCTCTTACATTTGGAGTGTCGAGTGCGGCTCACCTTTTCGCTGACTCCCGCTGTGACCGTCTGTCCTCGCCTGTCCTCATTACCCTTGCCATGCCAGGTGACCTCAGCCGTTTCTTCTCCATTCTTGCCAAAAATGACCCAGGCGTGGTCCTCGGACAGAGCCAGGTGCACGTCCTTCAGACCCAGAACTTGGCAAGCTGCCACCACAGCAAAGGCCACCCCCGAGCTATCCAGCTTGGTCCCTTTATGAAAGATGACATCGGTTTGGTAGGAAACAAGACACCTACAATCTAGCTTGTCTTACCAGTGATGAGGCTAAAGAGAGACTGGATATGAGCTCGATCTTTAAAGTATGAGCGACTCAGACTGTTCCAAATCACGTCAGAAACTTTCTTCACCAACTCGCGACTCGAGCCGGCCGATGTCCTCCTGTACTGCGACAGGTCCACTGCCCCGCGAATCTGCGCTGTGAAGCGCTCATACAGCGCCGAGAGCATACCCAGCTCTACAGTAGGGAAGCACGAGTTAGGACAGTCTGGCTCCAGTGGCTCAAAGCGCACGCCGGGCACGTTGACAGGCACCACACGGTTGACGGCCAGGAAGTGCTCGACGAAGCCCAGGACCAGCGAGAGGAGGGCTAAGTCCGGCTCGGACTTGCGGAGTTCGGCGTCGAAGAGCTGAACAACGCCGTCTATCCCCCGCAGGGGAAAGTGCTTCTTCTGGGATGTGTGCAACCCCATCATGTCTTCTCAGCTTCACCTGCGTCGTAAGACAATTCAAAAAGCAAGAAATTATTAGGCAACATATACTATTATCAACTATTAGAAGAAAAATTAATACAGCTCCAAAAAGCACCAGTACATCATTACAACTGCATGTTTCAAACGTGTTACAATTCATTTCAAATCAAAAACAATTTTGCAGCTGTAATCAGTCAATGCACTCATTATACAAATGCATAATATTTGTTAATGATTTAACAATATATGTTAAAGGCTGTGTTAGGGCTGCTGGGCAATCATGGGAAAAATCTAAATCACGATTAATTGAACCTTTTACCTGGATTTTGGTTAACGTCCAATTATTTTACTCTACACTCACAATATTGTTTTTGGTCAACTTCCTCCTTATTGTAGTCAAAGAGTGTTTAAACAACTAAAACAGAATTCATTTTAGTTTCAAACTACTCATGACGTCCCGTTGGTTCTGTTTTTCAGTTTTCCTCTATGACACTTCCATGTCGCGGACTGGATGAAAGTGTTACTTGGTTGCTGCAGCTTCTTCTGCCTGGTTCCGCTTTGCAACACAATCAGTACTGTAGTTTAAGGGGATGGTGTATATGTACAGTAGAGAGTCACAACAATCTAAATAATTGACATAGCAGTTTACAGTCGGTTAAAAGCTCTAAATGTTTGTTTTCAATTAATCGTCCAGCCCTAAACTGTGACTATCTTTTGCTAATCTTTTATAAACTGTGTTTTAACTTTCTTTGTAATGTGTTATACCAGGGGTTGGCAACCTTCAGCATACAAAGAGCCATTGGAGCTAATTTCCCCCCAAATAAAACCCACCTAGAACCACAAACTCTGTTAGATTCCTAAAATGACGATAACACCACTTTTAGTTTCCTTACACGTGTGCAATAGGATTTATAAAATCGTACTCTTATCTGATTTATTTCTGGGTATAACAAAGCAAATCATCAAATTATTTTGAACATTAGAAACAAAACACACTGTTCTTTCCCTTATTAATGAATAAAAAAATAAAAATCAACTCATCCCAATATTCTGAAGGCATACGACTACGGCATATTCATTTGACAAAAAATGTAAAACAACTACCTAGTCATAAATAAAAACAGCAAATTAATAAAAATGTAAATAAATAAAATGTTTCTCTTTGATCCGTCCATTGCTAGGAGTTGACCGCTAAAAACAATTCAATTGCATGGCAGCAAGAGGTGTCGCATAAGGGCTGTGACATACATTTCTATCGACAATATATTCAAATGTGTTTTATTTTCCTATGACAAGATCCCAGAACCCTCCAAAATAACAACTGTTAAATTCAAATGAACTAGGTAAATAAAATGAAATGAAATAGATCAAGTAAACATTATTTGTTGACATTCGGTTTCAAAGCCAAAGGGAGCCACGGCAGAGGCATGAAAGAGCCGCGGGTTGCAGACCCCTGTCTTATACATACGCACTAAAACGTTTTCTGACTTCGGTAGAATACAATGATGGCCACTGGCCAATGCATGCAACAATAAGATAGAATATAATAGAACGTGTGTTCGTTTATAATTTTCCCCGTCAGTACCCCTCTTTGTACAGCAGCTAACTCCCGTGTAAAAAGCATGCACATTTTGGGGTCGCTTAGGGGTCAGACAGAATCAGCAATCAACCACTGAATGGTTTGGTAATGTAAGAGCCACACCACATGATTTATGATACTTGAAGGTATGACGTGCATTATGGAGGAAGGGCTATACCTCCACCCAATCAGAATAGCGCTCTCACTCTTTTTGAGTCGATCTATAAAAGTCCATGCAGATTACTGGTCCTATTTTGAGTTTGAGTTTGAGTTTATTTGGAACATGCAAGCATACAACATGATAAATCACAATTTCCAGTTTCTCTTTTCAACATGTTCGAAAAGGAGGAGGAAGAAGCAGAGCTTATTTAATCCTACCCCTTTTCTTTACATAACAGTTGCTAAAACTTTTGTTCACTTCCTGTTCTCAATGTATTCACAATGTATACTCCATAAGTAATAAGTAATCACCATACAAATAAATAAATAAATAAATAATTGCTTAAGTAAGTTGTATTCCATACGATGAGATAAGTCAGATTATTTTGAGAATGAATGGGTGAGTAAAATCAGAAGGTTTATCATGGTTCTTCATTTTTGTACTTTGTAAACACTTCCAGTTTGAAGAGTTTCTTGAAGTGGATCATATTAGTACATTGTTTGATTGCTTTGCTTAATCCATTCCATAATTTAATTTCACATACTGATATACTGAAGGTCTTAAGTGTTGTACGTGCATACAAATGTTTTAAATTACATTTTTCTCAAAGATTATATTTCTCTTCTTTTGTTGAGAAGAGAAATATACTTTTTAACAGACTTTAAATTATCCTTTTGTTGGAAAACTTGTTTGAAGCAGCGCATGGAAACAGTCAACAAGCCTGACGGACGCCCAGGTGGTCAAAAAATAAAAAATAAAAGAAAAACAAAAAATGAAAAAAAACAAACCTGGATTCACACTAAAATGTGATCAAGTTGATAAAAATCGATGAAAAAAGTGCTTAACAAACCGCAAGCAACATAAAGCAACAAATGCCATTTCAGAAGTTGCGCTGCACTGATAGCATGATGGTAGAATTTTCCCATCACTCTCCCCTTCCCCCAGTAAGCACCTCTGGCCACAGGGCAAGCTGCTGCTCTGGCTGGTGAAGAAATCCTTTATCATCTTGCAGGAGATGCAATTGCATTAATAAGTGACTTTTCTCTCGACCTGGTATTATGTCTTGAATAAATGTACTATTATTTGGACTTGATAGATTTTGTCTTTCTATGAAAAAAAATAACCAAGCAAGCCAAATCTATCATGAAAAACTGCAGAAACATTGTTGGAAGGTTCTTTAAAAAAGAAAAAGACAATAATCAAAAAAGAGCTTTTAATTTAACAAAAGAGCACATGGCTTTAGACATGGACTGTGTGTATGTGGGAATATGTGAAAAAATGATCCTAGTGAATAAAGATTTTCCCAAATCCAAGAAAAACATTTGAAATTCAAATTTTAGGTAGACACATGCAGCCTTGATTAATATTTGTTGTTTTTAGATTTGTAATTGTCTGGTTCGGCATTAAATTAACTTCCAAAGAGTTTTCTGCTGCTCTTGATAGGAGGTGCCTGAAATGGCAGACCGGTAGGTAGGAATAATAAAAAAATAAATAAATCCAGAAACAAAAGAAAAAAAATACAAAAAATGTTTCCACATCGCAGTTATGGTTGTCCTCAGAGGGCCGCTGAGTAATATATGAATAATGTATAAATAAATACATTAACAATATTTCTTTTAATCAAAAGTTGGAGTAAAATTATTTAAATTTTAATTTAAAAAAATGGCAGTTCAGTCACCAGAATTTTACGGTAAAAGCAGCGTTTTTTTTTTTTTACAGCATATATGCTGTAATATGCATATAACATGCATATAACGCAACACCACTGTTTTTAGTGGTAAAATTCAAGCAACAGAGCTGCCAGTTTTGTTTTGAACGTAAAATCTTGTTTTAATGGTTTTTTTTTTTATGTTTTAGTGTCTCACTGTATATGGAAAAAAACTGTGCCAAAATTGATTTTACGGTAAAAAAAAACTCAGTCGACGGAATTTAACCATGAAATCTATTGTCAATTTCACAGTCTACAAGTTGATTGATCATTTGTTTTGAAATCATAAGTCAAGCAGATATTTATGTACAATATTTATCTCTATTTAAAAAAAAATAATAATTTTGGAATACAGTATTTTGATTTTGATAATATTGAACTATAAAAGATATGCAATTGCATGCAGTACATGATTTTTACTGTCAAAAGGGAAAGAACAAATACATTTATGTAAGAAAAGATTAAGCATTTTATTAACGCAAATTATTTCCAAGCTTTCGCAGGCCACGTAAAAATAATGAGGCGGGCCAGATTTGGCCCCCAGGGCTGGCTTGAGTTTGACCTATTTTACACACTTATATATGAGCACACAACTTGTGCACTTATATATGTGCAAATGACTTCTGCAATTTATTAATGCACTTATTGTACAGTAATAATTGTGCACTTTATTGGTGCACCTATTTTACACATTTATACAAGTGCACATAACTTGTGCACTTTGTTGGTGGACTTATTTAACACACTTATGTATTTACACATAACTTGTGCACTTGATTAATGCACTTATTGTACACACTTATATATTTACACACTTATATATACAGTATGTGCACATAACATGTGCACTTTATTGGTTCACTTAACATGTGCGTTTAACTCTTAAAATGTCAGTGCCTAGAAGATGTCAGTATTCAACCTTAGATTGAAAAGCCACACAATACAAAAATAGTCCATTCAAATGTTCCAACTGAATTTTGAAGTTGTGGAATATTTTAACTATTTTTGATATGTTTTATATTGTTGAATATTTGTATAAATATTGTTATAAATATAAATATCCTTCCGCTACTTGAACGTTCGCGCATGTCTCTCTCGCCTCAGTGCCATCCCCCGCTGGCAACTCCTAAACCACGTAGGACACCTCTGAAGGTCTCTTAAAGGCCTACTGAAACCCACTACTACCCACCACGCAGTCTGATAGTTTATGTATTAATGCTGAAATATTAACATTGCAACACATGCCAATACGGCGTTTTTAGTTTACTAAATTGCAATTTTAAATTTCTCGGGAGGTTCTTCTTGAAAACGTTGCGTAATGATGACGTGTACGCGTGACGTCACGGGCTGTTATGATATATGAGCGCTGCACACACACACACAGCTAAAAGTCGTCTGCTTTAACCGCATAATAAAACAGTATTTTGGACATCTGTGTTGCTGAATCTTTTGCAATTTGTTCAATTAATATTGGAGAAGTCAAAGTAGAAAGATGGAGTTGGGAAGCTTTAGCCTTTAGCCACACAAACCCACGGTGATTCCTTGTTTAAAATTCCCGGAGGTGAAACTTTCCTATGGATTAGAGCGAGGTCAAGCGAACATGGATCCCGACCGAATGTCAACCAGCAGGTTTCGGTGAGAAAATGGTGGTAAAAAGTCGCTTCTTACCGGAGATCAGCTGAGCTTGCCCCGTCCATAAAGCTGCTGTCGACTTCCCTGAGACACTGCGTCAAGACACCCGTGGACAAACACCTCCAACTATCAGGTACTGTTAAACTCACTAAAACACTAGCAACACAATAGAAAGATAAGGGATTTCCCAGAATTACCCTAGTAAATGTGTCTAAAAATATCTGAATCCGTCCCAATGCAATCGCGTTTTTTTTCAACTTGTTTTTTTTTTCTAGTCCGTCGCTATCAATATCCTCAAACACGAATATTTCATCCTCGCTCAAATAAATGGGGAAATTGTCGTTTTCTGGGTCCGAATAGCTGTTCTTGTTGGAGGCTACCATTAAAAACAATGTGAATATGTGAGGAGCCATCAACATGTGACGTCATCGTCTGCGACTTCCGGTAAAGGCAGGGCTTTTCTGTTAGCGACCGAAAGTTGCAAAGTTTATCGTGGATGTTCTCTACTAAATCTTTTCAGCAAAAATATGGCAATATCGCGAAATGATCAAGTATGACACATAGAATGGACCTGCTATCCCCGTTTAAATGAGAAAATCTAATTTCAGTAGGCCTTTAAAGGCCTACTGAAACCCGCTACTACCCACCACGCAGTCTGATAGTTTATATATCAATGATGATATATTAACATTGCAACACATGCCAATACGACCTTTTTAGTTTACTAAATTGCAATTTTAAATTTCCCTAGAGTTTCTTGTTGAAAACTTTGCGGAATGATGGTGTACGCAAGACGTCACGGGTTTTTAATAAGTATGAACGCTACGCACACACACAGCTAAAAGTCGTCTGCTTTAACAGCTTAATTACACAGTATTTTGGAGAACTGTGTTGCTGAATCTTTTGCAATTTGTTCAATTAATAATGGAGAAGTCAAAGTAGCAAGATGGAGTTGGGAAGCTTTAGCCTCTAGCCACACAAACACACGGTGATTCCTTGTTTAAAAATCCTGGAGGTGAAACTTTACTATGGATCAGAGCACGGTCAAGCGAACATGAAACACGACGGAATGTCAACCAGCAGGTTTCGGTGAGAAAATTGTGGTAAAAAGTCGCTTTTTACTGGAGAAAAGCTGACCTTGCCCCGTCCATAAAGCTGCCGTCGACTCCCCTGAGACACTGCGCGTCGAGACACCCGTGGAGACACCCTTCCGACTATCAGGTACTATTTAACTCACTAAAACACTAGCAACACAATAGAAAGATAAGGGATTTCCCAGAATTATCCTACTAAATGTGTCTAAAAACATCGGAATCCGTCCCAATGCAATCGCGTTTTTTTTTTACTTTTTAATTTTTTTTCTACTTTGTCGCTATCAATATCCTCAAACACGAATCTTCCATCCTCGCTCAAATTAATGGGGAAATTGTCGTTTTCTCGGTCCGAGTAACACCTTTTGTTGGAGGCTCCCATTAAAAACAATGTGAATATGTGAAGAGCCCCCACACTTGCGACGTCATTGTCTGCGACTTCCGGTAGAGGCAGGGCATTTGTCTTAGCACCGAAAGTTGCGAACTTTACCGTGGATGTTCTCTAATAAATCCGTTCAGCAAAAAAATATGGCAATATCGCAAAATGATCAAGTATAACACATAGAATGGACCTGCTATCCCCGCTTAAATTAAGAAAATCTCATTTCAGTAGGCCTTTAAATATCGTGGACAGTAGGAGTGTTTCTTAGACTTAAAAAAGTTTATAAAGAGCTTTTATTCTTAAATTTGAGAGTAGTACTAAATGTTGCATATTCTCAGGACTTAAGTGTAAAATGGCAATCTAAGACGCTTGGTAAATGCAGCCCCAGAGATAGATAAGTGTGAGTCATTGTATGATGTCACATGTTCCGTCAGTACAGCTAACCTGGGCTACATAGCGCTCTAGTGGGCGGGGCACTCTCCCGTCAAATACACGCACAATAAATACAATAAATAATACACTAATGGACACCTTTTCAAGTTTAATGTGATCGGCAATGCCGAAAGATATCGCTACGAGGCCAACGGGAATCGATATAATACATGACCATTGCATTGTGATCTCGCTATTGTATGTGTTAGCATGTGGCTAACCGGCTAACTTTGCAAACTTTGGCAAAATACGCGTCAGTAATATTTGCTCCAAACGTGTCTTGGTTCTCCGAATGAAAGCGTCGTTCATTTGAATAAATAAGCAGCGTAAAGTGAAGAGAGGAGGCCAAACTTATCGTTAGGTAAAGGCTTTAAGGAAACATCTGCGGGAGCAAGCTGGCTTGAATGAGCGGGCGATCAGGTGCAGCTAGCTGGCTAACAGCGGCTAGCTGCTCAAACTAGACCAGTTTCAATAACCGCTTGTTCAGCGGGAAGTCTCGTCAAACTGCTTGCTGTAGTTTAACTACCGGATATCTCGCTCCGGTCTCCTAATAACGCTAGTATGCAAAAAACCACGTACCCGGTTCCTCAGTGTGGAAGCCACATGTTTTTTGTTTGTGTCCCACTTCTTTTGCCGCGCACTTCAGGCTGCCCGAGAGTCACTCGGCGTGCGTCATCACGTTTACGTAACATGACGTCACTCGCGAGTGTTTCAAGTGCAGTCGGAAAACTGAATGTTACTCGAACACTCGTCGCCGTTCATTATCTTTGATGGATTGATTGATATTGATATTAGTAGATTGCACAGTACAGTACATATTCCGTACAATCGACCACCCGAATAAGTTTTTCAACTTGGCCGGGGTCCACGTAAATCAATCATCTACATTTCTTCAAAGTACATAAAGTATTTAAACAAATACATGACTAGTATGGGCAGCACGGTGACAAGGGGGTTAGTGCGTCTGCCTCACAATACGAAGGTCCTGAGTAGTCCTGGGTTCAATCTCGGGATCTTTCGAGATGCCACCTCTGTAGAAGCATTTAAGTCTCACCTTAAAACTCATTTGTATACTCTAGCCTTTAAATAGAGCCCCTTTTTAGACCAGTTGATCTGCCGTTTCTTTTCTTTTTCTCCTCTGTCCTACTATCCCTTGTGGAGGGGGTCCGGTCCGGTGGCCATGGATGAAGTACTGGCTGTCCAGAGTTGGGACCCAGGATGGACCGCTCGTCCAGAGTCGGGACCCTGCAGGACAGACGGTTCGCCTGTATATTGACTGGGGACATCTCTGCGCTGCTGATCCGCCTCCGCTTGGGATGGTTTCCTGCTGGCTCCACTTTGGACGGGACTCTCGCTACTGTATTGGATCCACTTTGGACTGGACTCTCAGGGTTGTGTTGCATCCACTATAAAATTGAACTTTTACAGTATCATGTTAGACCTTGCTCGACATCCACTGCTTTCGGTACCCTAGGGGGAGTGGGGGGGGGGGGGGTATGGTCCTCTCCAAGGTTTCTCATAGTCATCATTGTCACTGTCACCGACATCCCACTGGGGTAAGTTTTCCTTGCCCTTATGTGGGCTCTACAGAGGATGTCGTTGTGGTTTGTGCAGCCCTTTGAGACACTAGTGATTTAGGGCTATATAAATAAACATTGATTGATTGATGTGTGGAGTTTGCATGTCCTCCCCGTGACTGCGTGGGACTCCGGGACTACGGCTTCCTCCCACCTCCAAACACATGCACCTGGGGATAGGTTGATTGGCAACACTAAATTGGCCCTAGTGTGTGAATGTGAGTGTGAATGTTGTCTGTCTATCTGTGTCGGCCCTGCTATGAGGTGGCGACTTGTCCAGGGTGTACGCCGCCTTCCGCCCGATTGTAGCTGAGATAGGCACCAGCGCCCCCCACGACCCCAAAGGAAATAAGCGGTAGAAAATGGATGGATGGATGACTATGTATGGTTATGGAATAAGTATATTTTGAACATACATACAGTTGCAATATAACACATAACGAGTCGATAGAAAAGCGCTGTATAAATCTAATCTATTATTATCATTATTAATAAAAGAAGGCTGTGTGTATTACGTTCAGAAATATAATTCCTTTGGATATCCGGCGACAAAGTATACCATACCATACCAACTTTATTTATAAAGCCCTTTAAAAACAACCACAGTTGAAGAACAAAGGGCTGTACACTACAAAAAAATAAAGGCAAAGGACAGACTAAAAAAATAACATTTAAAAGAGAAATAAAAAACACATTGAAATAGCAAATCCAAATTACCCTAAGAACAATTTGTTAGATAAAAAGCAGTTAAAAAGTTAAAAACAATTAAAAAAGTTAAAAGTTAAAAACAGTTTAAAGTCTCATGCTGGGTGAAAAGCCAGCGAATCAAAGTGGGTTTTAAGAAGGGTCTTAAAAATAGCCAAAGAAGGGGGCCTGTCTCACATGGAGTGGGAGATTGTTCCAGAGTTTGGGACCCGCAACATTGATTGCGCTTTGATTTGGGTACCTCCAGGATCAGCTGATCAGCTGACCTGAGGGACCCGGTGGGGGCATAGAGGTGGATTAGCTCAGAGAGGTAAGGTGGGGCAAGACCATGTAAGGATTTAAAAACGAGTAAAATCATTTTAAAATGGACTCTAAAAGACACAGGCAGCCAGTGGAGGGAGGCTAAAACAGGAGTATTGTGCTCTCTTTTTCTTGTGTTTGTTAAAATTTGGGCAGCTGCATTTTGGGCCAGCTGCAGACATGAGAGCGAGGATTGAGTAATACCAATATACAATGAGTTACAGTAATCCAGCCGAGATGTAATAAATGCATGGATTACTGTCTCAAACTGTTGCCTAGAAAGATTTTTAACCTTGGCCAGCTGACGTAAATAAAAAAAAGCTGGCTTTCACCACTGTGCCAATCTGACAGTCCAATTTAAAATCATTGATACGAAAGCCTAGGTTGCATGACAGCCACAATTTAATAAGAGGTGTCAAATCCAGTAATAATAATATTACCATTCTGTTTAAATTTATACATGTTTTTTAAAGGTACATTACTACGTTAAAAAAGCCATGTTGTTACCCATTGGCTCAACTGGTTATTATTGGAATAAACATTGTTCTTTAATGGCACAAAAAGCATTCAAAGGGAGAAAAATATGCATCTACAGTAACAATCAACATCGATGTTGATTGTTACTGTACCGCCGTACACAATGGCAACATGCACAACACAAATATATTATTAATACGTATTTTATGTTCCACTTAATTTTGGCTGTGTTAAGCAAGAATGTAAACAATTTGCATGTTTTGTTATCTGAAGCCATAAAGCTAGAAACAAGGGTTTTATTCAAATGACCATATATGTACAACCTCAGCTGTAACCCTTATTAGTGCAATTATAATTGATCAGTACATCACATGTCATTATTAACACATGCAGTAACATCCCTTTTTGCTAATTCATGGTAAAAAAAAAAAAGCAACACATATCTAAGTGTATGAGGGCTACATTAGTACAATTCTCATAGTAAAAACAACACTTTAAAACAAAATGCTAAAACAAAATGCTAAAACAAAATGTCAACAGTGGAAAAAAAAGAACCAAATGAAATTCCAGTCACACATTTTGAGCAAAATATGCATTTTGGTGCCCTTGAGAGCACACTCTTTCTTACCCAGCCACCCCTGGGGCATGGCTGGCCTCACAGAGACTGGTAGCCATCGGTCCTCCTCTTGCGGCCCAACAGGTAGACCACCACTACCACCAAAATAAGCACCAGCAGCGTGACCCCTACTCCAATGGCCACCCGATAATCTGGCTGGTCGGCTGCACACAGATCAGCTGGAAAAAAAAAAAACACAATATGTTCAATGATTGTTTGCATTAAGTCATTGCAGAAAAGCCATGCTTCATCAGAAAAGTATACATGCAGATTTTCCCAAGTCCAAGCTGAATAAAGCATATCAAATGGAAAAATATCTGCTCATGTGCATTAGTGTAACAAGGGAGGGTGTAGGCTAAGGTGATCAATACCTTTATACAAAAAGTTGTGTACAATTTTAAGAGCTGTATGTCCTCTGGCAAAATGGATCAAAAAGAATGCAGCACCAAATCAAATTGATGAAAAAAAAAAGTGTGATAGTTAAAATGCTGTTTTTCATGTCCATCCATCCATCCATTTCTTCCGCTTATCCGAGGTCGGGTCGGGGGGGGGCAGCAGCCCAAGCAGAGAAGCCCAGACTTCCCTCTCCCCAGCCACTTCATCCAGCTCCTCCCGGGGGATCCAGAGGCGTTCCCAAGCCAGTCGGGAGACATAGTCTTCCCAACGTGTCCTGAGTCTTTCCCTTGGCTTCCTTCCGGTCGGACGTGCCCCAAACACCTCCCTAGGGAGGCGTTTGGGTGGCATCCTGAGCAGATGCCTAAACCTCCTCATCTGGCTCCTCTCGATGTGGAGGAGCAGCGGCTTCACTCTGAGTTCCTCCCGTATGACAGAACTTCTCACCCTCTCTCTAAGGACTCTCATTTCGGCCGCCTTTTACCCGTTATCTTGTCCTTTCGGTCATAACTCAAAGCTCATGACCGTAGGTGAGGATAGGAACAAAGATCGCCCGGTAAATTAAGAGCTTTGCCTTCCGGCTCAGTTCCTTCTTCACCACAACGGATCAATACAGCGTCCGCATTACTGAAGACGCCGCACTGATCCGCCTGTCGATCTCACAATCCACTCTTCCCCCACTCGTGAGCAAGACTCCTAGGTACTTGAACTCCTCCACTTGGGGCAAGATCCAACTTGGAGATAGCACTCCACCCTTTCCCGGGCGAGAACCATGGACTCAGACTTGGAGGTGCTAATTTTCCTCCCAGTCGCTTCACACTTGACTGCGAACCGATCCAGTGAGAGCTGAAGATACTGGCCAGTTGTAGCCATCAGGACCACATCATCTGCAAAAAGCAGAGACCTAATCCTGTAGCCACCAAACCGGATCACCTCAACGCCCTGACTGCGCCTAGAAATTCTGTCCATAAAAGTTATGAACAGAATCTGTGACAAAGGGCAGTCTTAGTGGAATCCAACCCTCACTGGAAACGGGTCCGACTTACTGCCGGCAATGTGGACCAAGCTCTGACACTGATCATACAGGGAGCGGACCGCCACAATCAGACAGTCCGATACCCCATACTCTCTGAACTCTCCCCACAGGACTTCCCGGGGGACACAGTCGAATGCCTTCTCCAAGTCCACAAAGTATATGTAGACTGGTTGGGGAAACTCCCATGCACCCTCAAGGACCCTGCTGAGAGTATAGAGCTGATCTACCATTCCACGACCAGGACGAAAACCACACTGTTCATCCTTGATCCAAAGTTTGACTATTCGGCGTGGCCTCCTCTCCAGTACACCTGAATAGACATTACCGAGAAGGCTGAGGAGTGTGATCCTGCAATAGTTGGAACGCACCCTCCGGTTCCCCTTTTAAAGGAGAGGAACCACCACCCTGTTTTTCATGTACTCATCATAATTGTGTACAAAAATCCAAAGCGGACATTAACTTTCTAAGAAAGATTTAGCTTTGAGCAATGTGTTGGCTTGTACTTTAGTTCCTTAATGATAACAAAAATGCTGAAAAATACTACTTGACCAATCATTATAAAGGCATTAAAAAAATGCAAATTCAATGTAATCTCACAGCATTCAATCGATTGCAACTAGCCTCTTTAGTTTGTTTTAGAAGATGTTTTGCCTCTCATCCGAGTCAGCTTCATCAGTTCGTGGTCATAGACTTAGATTGGTCAGATGTAGTTGCGATCGATGAGTGCCCGTAGATTACAATGACCTGGATGAATGACAACATTCATAGACACTAATCCAATCAATTTAATCAATATATGATAAACTATCTAAATTAAACATCCACATGTTAAATTTAAAAGATGACAAAGCAATTTAGTTTCATATCTAATAATATATTTTATGAATAAGGAATTAATTTGGTCATTTTGCCAAATAAACAAGTTTTGGGACACAAAAAATTCTGCCAGAGCCACACTTTGTACATCCCTAATGTACAGTGTAGGTCCACTTTGAATGAAAAAAAAAGTTATTGGCCAGAGGAGACGTCATAAAGTAAAATACCTTCTACATATTCCGAGTAAATGAATATGCTTACTGATGCCAAAGTCATTGCTCTTGGTCAGATTGAAGGCCTGCATCCTGTTTTGCTTGACATCCAAAGACAGTCCATTCCCCATGTAGAGCGAATCGCTCTTGCAGGAATACGAGTGGCCGATTTTTGCGGCAAAGCTTCTCATCGACTGGTTGCTGGCGGAGTAATGTCCGTTGGCTGGAACAGTCAAACATAGCATCGCATTGTAAACAAGATGCAATAGCGATAAAGGCAACACACCAAAGAAAATGGTTAGCCAGCATGACCTAAAAACATTCATCATCTAAAAGTACAAGTATACATATATATTCATATATACACTTGTACACATGCATGTATGGATACATACACACATTTACGGTATATATATATATATATATATATATATATATATACATATATATATATACATACACACACATTTACAGTATATATATAGATATATCTATATATATATATGTATATATATAGATATATCTATATATATATATATATATACATATATATACATATATATATATATATATACACACATATATATATATATATATATATATATGGCCTTTTTTTAATATTGTGATATTTTAAGGCCATATATGCACGATATATATCTCGATATTTTGCCTTAGCCTTGAATTAACACTTGATACATATAATCACAGCAGTATGATGATTCTATGTGTCTACATTAAAACATTCTTCTTCATACTGCATTAATGTATGCTACTTTTAAACTTTCATGTCACAACTCAAAAAATCACAATTTATTTCATAAGGTGTTGATCTGGAAATGTTTGCCTCGGCATTTTGATGGTGTGGGCGTGTGGCACCGAATGGAGATGTTGAAATGCGGAGTAAGCACTCTTCATTCTCTAGCAAGTGACTTTTCAAATGATGATACATATTAGCAGTAATACCACTTTTTATAGCAACGCTTTTGCCCCACACTTGACAAATTACGGTTGTCTGTTCGACATATTCCCACTTGAAGCCAAACCACCGCCAGACGATGGACCCCCTGCTGTTTTTTGGGGGAATTAATTCTTCCATCATTTGTTACCAGATTCGCGCCTTCTCTCTCTCGTATTACCACTAGCATTACAGCTAACATTACCCATGCTGCTACCTCTCTGCTCCGCGAAGGCGTATACGTATGTGATGTATGACGTGACAGTATGTGACGTATGTAAGAAATTTATTGTTGAAATTATTGTCTGTCTGTGAGAAGGAGAGACAAGAAAGAGCGAAGAGAGCCTGTAGTGTAATGCCAACAGCTAAAAGCAACTGCGTGAGAACGTATACTCGTATACGATATAGTCATTTTCTATATCGCACAGACACAAACCCGCGAAATATCGATATATTATATATCGCCCAGCAATATATATATATGTATATATATATATATATATGTATATATATATATATATATACACACACACACACACACACGTATATACATATACATACATTCATACATACACACATAAACATGTATGTATATGCTCGGCTCTTAGGTTGAGGAAGTCTTGAGGGTGTCCTACCAATTAAGTGTGAGATACCTGCTCACAGGTTAGTTTAGCATGCTGCTGCTGCTAATAATAATAATAATAATAATAACAATTATAATTAAATACACAAAAAGTACTACAAGACAAATGAGCTAAAAATAGTAATTTACAAAGCTTGCTAAACATCAACAAACAATGACATCAAAATCTCCCATGTATTAATTATGCATTGCAAAAATAGTTAACTCGCTTTAGTGAAACACAAACCGTCAGTTTGCAAAATATCATATGGCCTTTGGATTGAAGTTTCAAAATGTGGTAATTCGAACAATTTAAGTTATTTAAGTTATTTATTAACATGAATTGATTAATGTGGACCCCGACTTAAACAAGTTGAAAAACTTATTCGGGTGTTACCATTTAGTGGTCAATTGTACGGAATATGTACTGAACTGTGCAATCTACTAATAAAAGTTTCAATCAATCAATTTAATGTTTTTATGTTGTACTTAGTATAGTTTTGCTATTTCGTATGCATAAAATAGTAATATATGTATATAATTGCATATATTGTTCCATTAAGCGGACTCTGTTTTACCCGCACGTGGATGGTTTCATTTTGGGCTTGTTTACATAAAGCTGGTTGCATCTTTTTATTGTGACATCTGGCAACACTGCTTTGAGCTACCAGCATCAAGGTTTATATTTTCCCCTCTTTACAAAATGTCTTTTTGCCCCAAGCTTTCTTTGTTTTTCTAATTGTATTTTCAGAATGTGCCATTATCCCATGAACCCCTGGATAATAGGCATTTTGTTACTTTTTTACAAGAGAGTCCATTATAGGTGGTTTGTGGCCATTCACAAGGGGTCCTTTGGAATGTCTTGGATTGTAACCCCAGCAAATAGTGGGGATCTAGTGAACATATTTTATCTGAGCCTTACCTGTACTGAAAGGGTAGGACAGGACAAAAGACAGAGCATCCACATAGACCTTGTTTTCAGCCAAGCTCTGTGGAATTAAAAGAAAATTGGAACACGATCTTAATTGCAAAGTCAACTAGAGTCACTGTGTATGCGCGGGTGAGACAGTGTGTGATCCATGTCACATGCTGTGACAAACACACACAAAACCAGCTTGTCAAGTCCACTTCCCCTTTCTAACAATTCCTCGCCAGTCAGACAACATCACATGATGGCGCAAACAAGGTACAGTCACGGTGAGCTTGTTACCATCAGCAATCTGGGAAACAAATCATAAAGGGCAAACACACCTTGTTGAACATAAAGGTGATAAAACCCTCCTGGAAGACCAGTGTGAGGTTAGCCATGTTCTCCTGACACTCCCCGACTGCTTTGGTCTTATTAGGCTGAATCACAAAGGTCCCATTGGCCTGGGAAAGGAACAAAAAATATTCAGTTCCTAAAAAAAAAAAATGCTGACAGCTGCATGTTCTATAAAGAGAGACGTGCGCAAAACGTCTACAGCCACATCACTTGGCGATGTGATTAAGTGTATCTTACTGCAAGAACCTACCTTTGGTGTCATCAGGCGGATCTGCAGTGCCATTTGAGCCATCAGGCAGACCACCTTGCCCTTCTTCAGGCTGTAGATCCCAACGTTCAATTTGGCGGGCGGCGTGGGTTCAGGAGGAGAAGGAGGCGACGTCGGTGTTGTGGTTGTGTTGGTGAAAGGCATAGGCGTTGTAGCGTTGGTGGAGGGTGCAGCTTTGGTTGTAGCGTTAGTGGAAGGCACAGGCGTTGTAGCCTTGGTGGAGGGAACAGGCGTTGTAGCCTTGGTGGAGGGAACAGGCGTTGTGGCCTTGGTGGAGGGAACAGGCGTTGTAGCCTTGGTGGAGGGAACAGGCGTTGTGGCCTTGGTGGAGGGAACAGGCGTTGTAGCCTTGGTGGAGGGAACAGGCGTTGTAGCCTTGGTGGAGGGAACAGGTGAAACACTTGTTTGGTCAGTCACAAACTTTTTGGCAGGGGTCAAAGTTGCAGGAGCCTTGTCCACTTGAGCCACCGTCAGTGCTTCATACAAAAAAAGACAAACGTTTTTTTTCTTAGTACTTAATGCAGCAAGAAATCGAAAAAGTCACTCAACCCACTTTTTATCAGGGCTGTCAAAAATAAAGAGTTGAACCATGTGGTTAATCACAAAAAATAGCGCATTAATCATGTATTTGCACGGGTTAATCACACAAATGATATGACTGTACATGCTTTTTTACCCTCACCGTGGATGGTTACCTGACAAGCTACACAGTTGTTACACGGTCAGGGATCAGGTCAATGCGTACGCCAGTGTAAAGATGAAAGACTCCGACCGGTGTGCTCACTGGTAAATTTCACTCGAAAATACCCACAGATACGCTATGTGGTTAGAGTGTCCGCCCTGAGATCGGTAGGTCGTGAGTGCAAACCGGCCGAGTCATACCAAAGACTATTAAAATGGGACTCATTACCTCCCTGCTCGGCACTCAGCATCAAGGGTTGGAATTGGTGCTTAAAGGCCTACTGAAACCCACTACTACCCACCATGCAGTCTGATAGTTTATATATCAATGATGAAATATTAACATTGCAACACATGCCAATACGGCCTTTTTAGTTTACTAAATTACAATTTTAAATTTCCCGGGAGTTTCGTCTTGAAAACGTCGTGTAATGATGACATGTACGCAAGACCTCACAGGTTTTAAGGAAATATGAGCGCTGCACACACACACAGCTAAAAGTCGTCTGCTTTAACGGCATAATTACACAGTATTTTGGAGATCTGTGTTGCTGAATCTTTTCCTATTTGTTCAATTAATATTGGAGAAGTCACAGTAGAAAGATGGAGTTGGGAAGATTTAGCCTTTAGCCATACAAACACACAGTGATTCCTTGTTTAAAATTCCTGGGGGTGAAACTTTCCTATGGATCAGAGCGCAGTCAAGCCAACATGGATCCCTACCAAATGTCAACCAGCAGGTTTCGGTGCGAAAATTGTGGTTAAAAAGTCAGTTCTTACCGGAGAAAAGCTGAGCTTGTGCCATCCATAGCTGCCGTCGACTCCCCCGAGACACTGCGCGTCAACACACCCGTGGAGACACCCTTTCGACTATCAGGTACTATTTAACTCAATAAAACACTAGCAATACAATATAAAGAAAAGGGATTTCCCATAATTATCCTAGTAAATGTCTCTAAAAACATCGGAATCCATCCCAATGCAATCGTGTTTTTTTTTTAACCTATTTTTTTAATCTTTTTTTTTTTCTAGTCCGTCTCTATCAATATCCTCAAACACGAATCTTTCATCCTCGCTCAAATTAATGGGGAAATTGTCGTTTTCTCTGTCCGAATAGCACTTTTTGTTGGAGGCTACCATTAAAAATAATGGGAACATGTGAGGAGCCCCCACACGTGTGACGTCATCGTCTGTGACTTCCGGTAGAGGCAGGGGATTTCTATTAACGCCGAAAGTTGCGAATTTATCGTGGATGTTCTCTACTAAATCCTTTCAGCAAAAATATGGCAATATCGCGAAATGATCAAGTATGACACACAGAATGGACCTGCTATCCCCGTTTGAATAAGAAAATCTCATTTCAGTAGGCCTTTAAATCCCCCAAAATTATTTCCCCAGCACGGCCACAGCTGCTGCTCACTGCTCCCCTCCCCCTCCCAGGGGTTGGAACAAGGGGATGGGTCAAATGCAGAGGGTAATTTCACCACACCTGGTGTGTGTCTGACTATCAGTGGTATTTTAACTTTAGGTTTAAAAGAGACTTCCTTACAAATGCATGACATGCATTTAAGTAGCAAGTACAAAGAACATTTACAGAATGTTCCTTGGCGACATTTGGACAATAAAATTGCAGCGGTGTCCTAATTTTCAAGTTATTTTAAATCACGCAAGCAAGTAATAACCTGTAATTAATCAGGATTAATTTACATGTAAAAGTGTGATTCATTGGATATAAAAAATATCATTTGACAGCATTAATGTTATCATTTAGTGCAAAAAAAACAACAGTATATTTTTATTTGTGTCGTGTTAGCATATCTGTCAAATAACAAAAGGTAGACATTGTAATGTAAGATCAGCGTGAGGTGGAGGGTGAGAGCAAAGTTACTTGTTGTGTTGACATGGACTGATAACGTCCTATTTATCCAAGTGCAAAAGTCCATGGGTGTATCTATGAGTCTAAATTCAGTTTTTTAGTAGTTACTACCAGTTCCCCGTAGGACTGAAATAACAGACATTAGGCACATTAGAGGCGAACTTTGTGGTTAAAGCTATCCTCCTGTGTCATGAAACGCCAAGCAAACAAGATGAAAGCTGTTCAAGCTAAAAGCAGATTTTTCGCAATTAAATTCACATTCGTTTGAATGTTTTTTTATTTATTTTTTAACAGAGGCACAAACCAGCTACCTGGAACACCGTGGAAATGTGTGAAAGTACCAGGAAGTCACACACTCACACACACACTCACCGACATTTTGAGTCTTTATCTACTGAATGACACCATTTAACTGGACAACATTAAGCATATAAGCCGAGGAGACATTTAGAGTAAAAAAGCAACATATTCACAAATTGTTTAAAAAAAAAACACATGAAGGCAGAAGTGTCTTTTGGTGGGACGAAATATTACCTGAAAAAGCACAGCACAGTAGAAGCAGAAGAGACGATTTCATGGTGACAATTTCGCAGAGCGGACAATTGGCGTGAAATGACGCTCAATAATGAAACATCTGCACTTAGTCCAGTCACAGCTCAGTCTAGGTAACAACACTACACACGGAAACACCAGAAGCACACGCAAACATACCAGAAATATACGTTTCAAAGTGTACATAACTTCTACATGACATTCCTCGAGTTTTGAATAAACTTACTGTTTATATTTTTGCTTTTTTAATTGAATACATTTCACGTTTTAGTGACACTTTTGGCACTTTACTCTCTTTTATTTTGAAAGATACAAGCAGAACAAGTCGCATACGCAATACGCCCAACTGTATTAACGGACGGCGACTGTTTGGGAAACGAAACTAAACAAGTCCAGGCCTATGGAATTAAGTCATACTTGAGTCTCATTACGAAACAGTTTTCTTTGACTTGCTGTAGCGGTGGAGGTCAATGTTTGTATTTATTCAATGTTTGTATTGTCAAAGCTTTTTTGGACACTGAATTTATGTGAACTGAATTTGTACGGCAAAATACGCTGATAATTTTTTGAATAAAAAATACTAATCAAAATGCGTGCCTTTCAAAAAACTGGTTTGTTGAAATACAGTGTTTTGAAATTATATTTATTAAAATTCAGTGCAGACAATTTCGGTGTAGAACTTGTTTTCGTTGCGACGCAACTCAATCCCACTTCCGGTTGATAGGATCGATGGTGTCTCAGAACCAACCAATGAGGTGTGATGTTTGCAGTTACGTGACGCAGCAACCCTTTACTATTGAAACTGCTGTTAGCAATATGACCAGCACCCTGCGCGACTCCAAAAGTGACAAGTGGTAGGAAATGGATGGATGGAATATGACGTTTAGTGCAGTTTTCAAATTAACGTGAGTTTTAAAGTATGAAAATAATTCCGAAAGTCGGAATCTACACTTTGGCTTCACGGTGGCAGAGGGGTTAGTGCGTCTGCCTCACAATACGAAGGTCCTGCAGTCCTGGGTTCAAATCCAGGCTCGGGATCTTTCTGTGTGGAGTTTGCATGTTCTCCCCGTGAATGCGTGGGTTCCCTCCGGGTACTCCGGCTTCCTCCCACTTCCAAAGACATGCACCTGGGGATAGGTTGATTGGCAACACTAAATTGGCCCTAGTGTGTGAATGTGAGTGTGAATGTTGTCTGTCTATCTGTGTTGACTCTGCGATGAGGTTGCGACTTGTCCAGGGTGTACCCCGCCTTCCGCCCGATTGTAGCTGAGATAGGCGCCGGCGCCCCCCGCGACCCCGAAAGGGAATAAGCGGTAGAATATGGATGGAATCTACACTTTCTAAATGGCATACGGGTTACTACGGTTATCATAGAAACGACGTCACAGCAGTGGGCGTGGTTTGAAATAAGCGTGAGACTGAAGCACATATCGCAACAAAGTGTTTTGTTTTTTTTAACCTTTGTGTCTATGTTTCGCCGTATTTGTTACACATTCGCTTTGTTTTGCTCGATTGTAAAATGTGTAAATTAAGAAGGTTGTCTTGGAATCTGTTATTGATACTCAGTGTTCCACATTCGGTATTTTGATGTACAAAACACAAAACCAGTGAAGTTGGCACGTTGTGTAATTCGTGGATAAAAACAAAACACAATGATTTGCAAATCCTTTCCAACTTATATATCAAATGAATACAATACAAAGATAAGATATTGTAGCATTGGACGGGTTTCATTAAATGTCTTTACTCAAAGATGTCAAGAAATGCTGACACGCTGTACGGTCATTACCAGCTTTAATGATCATGTTAATTTTGAACACACACACACAAGTGAAAGCAATGCGCACCTAGTCAACAGCCCCACAGGTCATACTGATGGTGGCCGCACAAACAAAAACCAACACTGTCACAAACACGCACCCCATTGTGAACCCACACCAAACAAGAACAACAAACGCACCTCGGAAGAACATCAGCACCGCAAGGCAACACAAACACAACAACACAAACACCCAGAACCCCTTGCAACACCAACTCCTCCGGGACGCCACCCAGCCCCCGCCTAGTTGGGTTTGTTGTCCCCAACAGCCCATGCGTTCATCACAAAGTCCCGTAGGTGCTGAGGTAACCGGTGTCGTCGACGCCCCCCTGTTGGCGGCTGGCTGCTACCACTGTCTGCAGGTAAGTTGAAAGGGGGGGTTGTATCAGCATCCTCATTTCTCGCTGGGGGCATCTCCCTCTCTGGCAGGGTGCTTGAGTCCAAGTGCCCCCGGCTCTGGTCCAATAGCTGGTATGGGGCCAAGCGGTCCCGGTGCAGCACCACCAGCCGGTTCCGAGGTGTCAGTCGTATCCAATAGACCACGTTGGACAACCTCTGGAGGACCTTGCAGGGTCCCACCCAGTGACTAGTGAGCTTTGGGGAGAGTCCTTTCTTTCTCACTGGGTTGTAGACCCAGACATGTGCGCTGGGTTCAAAGGACAGGCCTCGACTGCGGAGGTCATATGCTCGCTTCTGTTGGACCCCAGCCTCCATTAGGCTGGTCTGGGAAAACTCGTGGGCCTCCCGCAGCCGCTTCACAAGGTGGTAGTAGTAGTCCAGGTCCGGTGCTCCTCTCACTTCTGGTTCTGGGGCTGGGCCAAAGAACAAATCAACAGCCGTGCGCAAACATTAATGATGGGTGCAGCGTGTTGACTCCTGCACCGCTGTCCTGTAGGCCCAAAGAATGAGTGGGAGGTGTAAGTCCCAGTCTCTCTGCCACTTGTCAGTGAGAATGGCAAGTTGTGTGGCCAAAGTCCTATTAAAACGCTCCACCAACCCGTCGCTCTGGGGATGCAGCGGTGTGGTGCGAGTCTTTTTCACACCCAGGCGATGGCACACCTCTTGGAATACCTGGGACTAGAAGTCCCGTCCCTATGCAGCTCCTCTGGAGCTCCGAATCGGCAGAACATCTCCGAAACCAATCTCTCTGCAGTTGTCGCAGCGCTCAGGTCGGGTACCGCATACGCTTATGGCCACTAAGATGTAGCGGTTTCCGCTATCAGTGACCGGGAACGGGCCTAGAATGTCAACACCCACTCGTTCCATAGGGGCCCCCACCTGGAACTGCTGTAAGGGAGCATGGGAGCGGCGCGTGGGACCTTTCTTTGCTGTGCATGCATCACAGAGGTGGACATGCATCTCTACGTCACGGCGACAGCCTAGCCAGTAAAAACGCTGCCTCAGTCGGAGCAAGGTCTTGGTCACTCTAAAATGGCCAGTCCCTGGGAAGCCATACATCACTTCGAGGACCTGAGGCCGAAGCACACGGGGCACCACGAGTGGGAGGACAGCATGTTGTCCTGTCGGGGCTTCCCAGCGACGATACAGCAGGTCGCGAGACAACAGGAGGCTGTCCACTGGGAGTACAGTGCTTTGGTCTCAGTGTCCAAGTGCACCACTGTGGCCCATTCCGGCCGCCGCTGTGCCCCCACCCAGCTGCGAGCTCTTTCAATCACTGGGTCTTGCCTTTGATGGTCGATGAATTGTTGGGGAGTGAAGCTGTCCTGCCCGACAGTGATGTCATGTTGCCTGACTGCAGCAACTGACGGGTGTGGCATGCCCCGCTCCTCCGCCCGCCGGCA
This sequence comes from Nerophis ophidion, assembly GCF_033978795.1. Taxonomy (NCBI): domain Eukaryota; kingdom Metazoa; phylum Chordata; class Actinopteri; order Syngnathiformes; family Syngnathidae; genus Nerophis; species Nerophis ophidion. The sequence goes on from NC_084620.1 coordinate 12,392,858, forward strand.
GAAACAACATGCCTCCTCACAGGGCCGTCTGGACAATGCGTCAGCGTTGCCATGCAGGCGGCTTGGTCGATGAGAAATCGTGAAGTCATTTTCCTGCAAGATCTCGACCCACCTGGCAAGCTGCCCCTCGGGTTCCTTGAAGTTCAGCAACCAGGTGAGGGAGGCGTGATCAGTCCGCAACACAAACCTCTGACCATAATGGTAGCGACGGAAATGGCGAAGGCCTAGGACAATGGCCAACAATTCCCGACGAGTGACGCAGTAGTTCCGCTCTGGCTTGCTCAACCCCCGACTGTAAAAGGCCACCACCTGCTCGCCGTGATTCCCTTCCTGTGACAGCACAACCCCTACACCGACATCACTGGCATCTGTATCAACCACGAAAGGTTCAGACTGAGAAACGTATTTTTTTTTTAAATTTAATGGCAACAAGACATTGCAAAAAATTTGGCACAGGGGCATTTTGACCACTGTGCTACATGGTCTTTCCTTTTAACAACACTCAGTAAATGTTTGGGAACCGAGGAGACCAATTTTTGAAGCTTTTCAGGTGGAATTCTTTGCCAGTCTTGCTTGATGTACAGCTTAAGTTGTTCAACAGCATGTGGTCTCCGTTGTCATATTTTACACTTCATAATGTGCCACACATTTTCACTGGGAGACAGGTCTGGACCACAGGCAAGCCAGTCTAGTACCTGTACTCTTTTACTATGAAGTCATGCTGTTGTAACACTTGGCTTGGCATTGTCTTGCTGAAGTTACCGTATTTCCTTGAATTGCCGCCGGCCATATAGTATGCGCCTGCCTTGAATTACTGTTGGGTCAAACTCGCTTCGCAAAATAATTAGCGCATGCTTAGTATTACCGCCGGGTCAAACTTGTGACGTCACGAGTGACTCTTCACCTGTCATCATTTTCAAAATGGAGGAGGCTGAGTTCTATACCGGTAATTTGAAATCGCATAAAGGGAAGAAGATTAAGAGCTATTCAGTTGGATTTAAGGTCGAAGCTATTGAATACTATTATGCTAAAAAGAACAGTAAGCAGCTATGTTTTATTAATATACCGTAGCTGCGTGTGTCAAATACAAACCCTGTTTCCATATGAGTTGGGAAATTGTGTTTGATGTAAATATAAATGGAAAATAATGATTTGCAAATCATTTTCAACCTATATTCAGTTGTATATGCTACAAAGACAACATATTTGATGTTCAAACTGCTAACCTTTTTTTTTGCAAATAATCATTAACTTTAGAATTTGATGCCAGCAACACGAGACAAAGAAGTTTAGAAAGGGGGCAATAAATACTGATAAAGTTGAGGAATGCTCATCAAACACTTATATGGAACATCCCACAGGTGTGCAGGCTAATTGGGAACAGGTGGGTGCCATGATTGGGTATAAAAGCAGCTTCCATGAAATGCTAAGTAATTCACAAACAAGGATGGGGTGAGGGTCACCACTTTGTAAGCAAATTGTCGAACAGTATTAGAACAACATTTCTCAACAAGCTAGTGCAAGGAATTTAGGGATTTTACCATCTACAGTCTGTAAAATCATCAAAAGGTTCAGAGAATCTGTACAAATCACCGCACGTAAGCGATGATATTACGGACCTTTGATTCCTCAGGCGGTACTGCATAAAAAAACCGACATCCGTGTGTAAAGGATATCACCACATGGGCTCAGGAACACTTCATAAAACCACTGTCAGTAACTACAATTGGTCGCTACATCTGTAAGTGCAATGTAAAACTCTACTATGCATAGCCAAACCCATTTATCAACAATATCCTGAAACGCTGCCGGCTTGGCTGGGCCCGAGCTCATCTAAGATGGACTGATGCAAAGTGAAAAGGTGGTCTTTGGTCTGACGAGTCCACATTTCAAACTATATTTGGAAACAGAGAACGTGGTGTGCTCCAAATCAAAAAGGAAAATAACCATTCGGATTGTTATAGGCGCAAAGTTCAAAAGCCAGCATTTGTGATGGTATGGGGGTGTATTAGTGCCCAAGGCATGGGTAACTTACACATCTGTGAAGGCACCATTAATGCTGAAAGGTCCATACAGGTTTTGGAGCAACATATGCTGTCATCCAAGCAACGTTATCATGGACACTGCTTATTTCAGCAAGACAAGTGTTACAACAGCGTGGCTTCGTAAAAAAGAGTGCAGTTACTTTCCTACTCGCCTGCAGTCCCATCGAAAATGTGTGGCACAATATGAAGCGTAAAATACGACAGCGGAGACCCCGGACTGTTGAACGACTGAACCACTACATAAAACAAGAATGGGAAAGAATTCCACTTTCAAAGCTTCAACAATTAGTTTCCTCAGTTCCCAAAGGTTTATTGAGTGTTGTTAAAAGAAAAAGTAATGTAACACAGTGGTGAACATGTCCTTTCCCAACTACTTTTGCACGTGTTGCAGCAATGAAATTCTAAATTAATTATTATTTGCAAAAAAAAAAAAAAGTTTGAGTTTGAACATCAAATATCTTGTCTTTGTAGTGCATTCAATTGAATATGGGTTGAAAAGGAATTGCAAATCATTGTATTCCGTTTATAGTTACACCTAACACAATTTTCCAACTCATGTGAAAACGGGGTTTGTATGAGTCAACAAGCCATTCTTTTGAACGGTTCTTTCGTAATAAATACAGTAATATCAGTTTGAATAAAAATTGAAGGGAAAAATAGGCATTGTGTTTATAGGGTAATATTAAAGGCCTACTGAAACCCACTACTACCGACCACGCAGTCTGATAGTTTATATATCAATGATGAAATATTAACATTGCAACACATGCCAATACGGCCGGTTTAGTTTACTAAATTACAATTTTAAATTTCCCGCGTAGTTTCCTGTTGAAAACGTCGCGGAATGATGACGCGTGTTTGTGACGTTATTGGTTGGAGGGGACATTTTAGCCCAGCACCACTTACGGCTAATAGTTGTCTCTTTTCATCGCGCAATTACTCAGTATTTTGGACATCTGTGTTGCTGAATCTTTTGCAATTTGTTCAATTAATAATGGAGACGTCAAATAAGAATGTTGTTGGTGGAAAGCGGTGGATTGCAGCTGCCTTTAGCACCGAAACACAGCCGGTGTTTCTTTGTTGTGAAGCTTTAACACAGAGCAGTCAAGCGAACATGTTTCTCTACGTCAACCAGCAAGTTTTTGGATGGGAAAATTGTGATATTAAGTCGGCTCTTACCGGAGACTTCAGCGGATTATGCGACTTCCTCCTGCAGATCAAAAAGGCAGCTCTGATCTTGGCTCCTGCATTGGCTTCTCTGAGAGACACTGGCGTTCACCGCAGCCATCCGACTTTCAGGTATGACTTTACAATCTCACTAAAACACCATTAAAACAATAAGCCATACTTGCCAACCCTCCCGGATTTTCCGGGAGACTCCCGAAATTCAGCGCCTCTCCCGAAAATCTCCCAAAATTCAAGCGGAGCTGGAGGCCACGCCCCCCTACATTGAGTCAGACCTGACTCAATGTTGTGACCCTCTTAAACAAGACAATACTGCTATCTGCTGTACATAGAATAGAATGTAAATATATTCTACATTTATCCTGAAGCCCACAGTAAAGAGACGTAACTTCATCACGTCGCCTGGTTATTGACTCCAACCCAATATATTACACCGTCGACGGGCAAAATGAAGAAATACGCTTGCAAGTTCCAGAACGATTGGAAACAAGAATTTCAGTTTATCCAGGAGAGTTCGAAGGGGAAGGGGTATGTTGCCTGTAAATTTTGTAGAACAGACTTCTCCATTGAACACGGCGGCCGAACGGATATTCAGCCATTAACGGTCAACGAAGCACAAAGCGTCCGCAGCGCAGCATCGTTCACAACCCAGTATTATGGGCCACCTCGCAAAATGAAGACCCGATGGGGTATCTTATGCTGAGACAAAGATGGCTATGCAAATAGCTGATAGCAACATCCCGTTCTCATTTGCAGATGTCTACAACAAATCCGTGAAAGATGTTCCCGGATTCGGAGATCGCTCGCCAATACACAAATGGCAGAACAAAGGTTACTGAAATAGTGAAAGGTAAGTGTTGTTGTTGTTTTTTTTACTAACCAGCAAGCACAGTACAATTAGTAGAACAACTGTGTTTTTATTACTGTGTATTTGATAGGTGCCGTCGGAAATTCAGCTATTTCTTTTATTTATATATATAATAAAATAAATATATATGGCTAGAATTCACTGAAAGTCAAGTATTTCATATACATATATATATATATATATATATATATATATGCATATATATATACATATATATATATCTATATGAAATATGTATGAAATACTCGAGTTGGTGAATTATACGCCACCCCTCTTAACCACGCCCCCCGCCCCAACCACGCCCACAACCACACCTCCTCCCTACCCTGACCACGTCCTTCAGACCCAGAACTTGGCAAGCTGCCACCACAGCAAAGGCCACCCCTGAGCTATCCAGCTTGGTCCCTTTATGAAAGATGACATCGGTTTGGTAGGAAACAAGACACCTACAATCTAGCTTGTCTTACCAGTGATGAGGCTAAAGAGAGACTGGATATGAGCTCGATCTTTAAAGTATGAGCGACTCAGACTGTTCCAAATCACGTCAGAAACTTTCTTCACCAACTCGCGACTCGAGCCGGCCGATGTCCTCCTGTACTGCGACAGGTCCACTGCCCCGCGAATCTGCGCTGTGAAGCGCTCATACAGCGCCGAGAGCATACCCAGCTCTACAGTAGGGAAGCACGAGTTAGGACAGTCTGGCTCCAGTGGCTCAAAGCGCACGCCGGGCACGTTGACAGGCACCACACGGTTGACGGCCAGGAAGTGCTCGACGAAGCCCAGGACCAGCGAGAGGAGGGCTAAGTCCGGCTCGGACTTGCGGAGTTCGGCGTCGAAGAGCTGAACAACGCCGTCTATCCCCCGCAGGGGAAAGTGCTTCTTCTGGGACGTGTGCAACCCCATCATGTCTTCTCAGCTTCACCTGCGCTGTAAGACAATTCAAAAAGCAAGAAATTATTAGGCAACATATACTATTATCAACTATTAGAAGAAAAATTAATACAGCTCCAAAAAGCACCAGTACATCATTACAGCTGCATGTTTCAAACGTGTTACAATTCATTTCAAATCAGAAACAATTTTGCAGCTGTAATCAGTCAATGCACTCATTATACAAATGCATAATATTTGTTAATGATTTAACAATATATGTTAAAGGCTGTGTTAGGGCTGCTGGGCAATCATGGCAAAAATCTAAATCACGATTAATTGAAACTTTTACCTGGATTTTGGTTAACGTGCAATTATTTTACTCTACACTCACAATATTGTTTTTGGTCAACTTCCTCCTTATTGTAGTCAAAGAGTGTTTAAACAACTAAAACAGAATTAATTTTAGTTTCAAACTGCTCATGACGTCCCGTTGGTTCTGTTTTTCAGTTTTCCTCTATGACACTTCCATGTCGCGGACTGGATGAAAGTGTTACTTGGTTGCTGCAGCTTCTTCTGCCTGGTTCCGCTTTGCAACACAATCAGTACTGTAGTTTAAGGGGATGGTGTATATGTACAGTAGAGAGTCACAACAATCTAAATAATTGACATAGCAGTTTACAGTCGGTTAAAAGCTCTAAATGTTTGTTTTCAATTAATCGTCCAGCCCTAAACTGTGACTATCTTTTGCTAATCTTTTATAAACTGTGTTTTAACTTTCTTTGTAATGTGTTATACCAGGGGTTGGCAACCTTCAGCATACAAAGAGCCATTGGAGCTCATTTCCCCCCAAATAAAACCCACCTAGAGCCACGAACTCTGTTAGATTCCTAAAATGACGATAACACCACTTTTAGTTTCCTTACACGTGTGCTATAGGATTTATAAAATCGTACTCTTATCTGATTTATTTCTGGGTATAACAAAGCAAATCATCAAATTATTTTGAACATTAGAAACAAAACACACAGTTATTTCCCTTATTAATGAATAAAAAAATAAAAATCAACTCATCCCAATATTCTGAAGGCATACGACTACGGCATATTCATTTGACAAAACATTTAAAACAACTACCTAGTCATAAATAAAAACAGCAAATTAATAAAAATGTAAATAAATAAAATGTTTCTCTTTGATCCGTCCATTGCTAGGGGTTGACCACTAAAAACTATTCAATTGCATGGCAGCAAGAGATGTCGCATAAGGGCTGTGACATACATTTCCATCGACAATATATTCAAATGTGTTTTATTTTCCTATGACAAGATCCCAGAACTCTCCAAAATAACAACTGTTAAATTCAAATGAACTAGGTAAATAAAATGAAATGAAATAGATCAAGTAACCATTATTTGTTGACATTCGGTTTCAAAGCCAAAGGGAGCCACGGCAGAGGCATGAAAGAGCCGCGGGTTGCAGACCCCTGTCTTATACGTACGTACTAAAACGTTTTCTGACTTCGGTAGAATACAATGATGGCCACTGGCCAATGCATGCAACAATAAGATAGAATATAATAGAACGTGTGTTCGTTTATAATTTTCCCCGTCAGTACCCCTCTTTGTACAGCAGCTAACTCCCGTGTAAAAATCATGCACATTTTGGGGTCGCTTAGGGGTCAGACAGAATCAGCAATCAACCACAGAATGGTTTGGTAATGTAAGAGCCACACCACATGATTTATGATACTTGAAGGTATGACGTGCATTATGGAGGAAGGGCTATACCTCCACCCAATCAGAATAGCGCTCTCTCTTTTTTTGAGTCGATCTATAAAAGTCCATGCAGATTACTGGTCCTATTTTGAGTTTGAGTTTGAGTTTATTTCGAACATGCAAGCATACAACATGATACATCACAATTTCCAGTTTCTCTTTTCAACATGTTTGAAAAGGAGGAGGAAGAAGCAGAGCTTATTTAATCCTACCCCTTTTCTTTACATAACAGTTGCTAAAACTTTTGTTCACTTCCTGTTCTCAATGTATTCACAATGTATACTCCATAAGTAATAAGTAATTACCATACAAATAAATAAATAAATAAATAATTGCTTAAGTAAGTTTTATTCCATACGATGAGATAAGTCAGATTATTTTGAGAATGAATGGGTGAGTAAAATCAGAAGGTTTATCATGGTTCTTCATTTTTGTACTTTGTAAACACTTCCAGTTTGAAGAGTTTCTTGAAGTGGATCATATTAGTACATTGTTTGATTGCTTTGCTTAATCCATTCCATAATTTAATTTCACATACTGATATACTGAAGGTCTTTAGTGTTGTACGTGCATGCAAATGTTTTAAATTACATTTTTCTCAAAGATTATATTTCTCTTCTTTTGTTGAGAAGAGAAATATACTTTTTAACAGACTTTAAATTATCCTTTTGTTGGAAAACTTGTTTGAAGCAGCGCATGGAAACAGTCAACAAGCCTGACGGACGCCCAGGTGGTCAAAAAAGAAAAAAGAAAAGAAAAACAAAAAATGAAAAAAAAAAAAAAAAACCTGGATTCACACTAAAATGTGATCAAGTTGATAAAAATCGATGAAAAAAGTGCTTAACAAACCGCAAGCAACATAAAGCAACAAATGCCATTTTACTCCAGAACATGCGCTGCACTGATAGCATGATGGTTGAACTTTCTCATCACTCTCCCCTTCCCCCAGTAAGCACCTCTGGCCACAGGGCAAGCTGCTGCTCTGGCTGGTGAAGAAATCCTTTATCATCTTGCAGGAGAAGCAATTGCATTAATAAGTGACTTTTCTCTCGACCTGGTATTATGTCTTGAATAAATGTACTATTATTTGGACTTGATAGATTTTGTCTTTCTATGAAAAAAAATAACCGAGCAAGCCAAATCTATCATGATAAACTGCAGAAACATTGTTGGAAGGTTCTTTAAAAAAGAAAATAAATGATAAATGGGTTGTACTTGTATAGCGCTTTTCTACCTTCAAGGTACTCAAAGCGCTTTGACACTACTTCCACATTTACCCATTCACACACACATTCACACACTGATGGAGGGAGCTGCCATGCAAGGCGCCAACCAGCACCCATCAGGAGCAAGGGTGAAGTGTCTTGCTCAGGACACAACGGACGTGACGAGGTTGGTTCTAGGTGGGATTTGAACCAGTGACCCTCGGGTTGCGCACGGCCACTCTACCACTGCGCCACGCCGTCCCCAAAAGACAATAATCAAAAAAGAGCTGTTAATTTGACAAAAGAGCACATGGCTTTAGACATGGACTGTGTGTATGTGGGAATATGTGAAAAAATGATCATAGGGAATAACGATTTTCCCAAATCTAAGAAAAACATTTGAAATTCAAATTTTAGGTAGACACATGCAGCCTTGATTAATATTTGTTGTTTTTAGATTTGTAATTGTCTGGTTCGGCATTAAATTAACTTCCAAAGAGTTTTCTGCTGCTCTTGATAGGAGGTGCCTGAAATGGCAGACCGGTAGGTAGGAATAATAAAAAAAATATATAAATCCAGAAACAAAAGAAAAAAAATACACAAAATGTTTCCACATCGCAGTTATGGTTGTCCTCAGAGGGCCGCTGAGTAATATATGAATAATGTATGAATAAATACATTAACAATATTTTTTTTATCAAAAGTTGGAGTAAAATTATTTAAATTTTAATTTAAAAAAATGGCAGTTCAGTCACCAGAATTTTACGGTAAAAGCAGCGTTTGTTTTTTTTTTTTACAGCATATATGCTGTAATATGCATATAACGCAATACCACTGTTTTTAGTGGTAAAATTCAAGCAACAGAGCTGCCAGTTTTGTTTTGAACGTAAAATCTTGTTTTAATGTTTTTTTTTAATGTTTTAGTGTCTCACTGTATATGGAAAAAAAAAGTGCCAAAATTGATTTTACGGTAAAAAAAAAACTCAGTCGACGGAATTTAACCGTGAAATCTATTGTCAATTTCACAGTCTACAAGTTGATTGATAATTTGTTTTGAAATCATAAGTCAAGCAGATATTTATGTACAATATTTATCTCTATTTAAAAAAAAATTTTTTGGAATACAATATTTTGATTTTGATAATATTGAACTATAAAAGATATGCAATTGCATGCAGTACATGATTTTTACTGTCAAAAGCGAAAGAACAAATACATTTATGTAAGAAAAGATTAAGCATTTTATTAACGCATATTATTTCCAGGCTTTCGCAGGCCACATAAAAATAATGAGGCGGGCCAGATTTGGCCCCCAGGGCTGGCTTGAGTTTGACCTATTTTACACACTTATATATAAGCACACAACTTGTGCACTTATATATGTGCGCATGACTTCTGCAATTTATTAATGCACTTATTGTACAGTAATAATTGTGCACTTTAACCTGTGCACTTTATTGGTGCACCTATTTTACACATTTATACAAGTGCACATAACTTGTGCACTTTGTTGGTGGACTTATTTAACACACTTATGTATTTACACATAACTTGTGCACTTGATTAATGCACTTATTGTACACACTTATATATTTATACACTTATACATACAGTATGTGCACATAACATGTGCACTTTATTGGTCCACTTAACATGTGCGTTTAACTCTTAAAATGTCAGTGCCTAGAAGAAGTCAGTGTTCAACCTTAGATTGAAAAGCCACACAATACAAAAACAGTCCATTCAAATGTTCCAACTGAATTTTGAAGTTGTGGAATATTTTAACTATTTTTGATATGTTTTATATTGTTGAATATTTGTATAAATATTGTTATAAATATAAATATCCTTCCGCTACTTGAACGTTCGCGCATGTCTCTCTCGCCTCAGTGCCATCCCCCGCTGGCAACTCCTAAACCACTTAGGACACCTCTGAAGGTCTCTTAAAGGCCTACTGAAACCCACTACTACCCCCCACGCAGTCTGATAGTTTATGTATCAATGATGAAATATTAACATTGCAACACATGCCAATACGGCCTTTTTAGTTTACTAAATTGCAATTTTAAATTTCTCGGGAGGTTCTTCTTGAAAACGTCGCGTAATGATGACGTGTACGCGTGACGTCACGGGCTGTTATGATATATTAGCGCTGCACACACACACAGCTGAAAGTCGTCTGCTTTAACCGCATAATAAAACAGTATTTGTATTTTGGACATCTGTGTTGCTGAATCTTTTGCAATTTGTTCAATTAATATTGGAGAAGTCAAAGTAGAAAGATGGAGTTGGGAAGCTTTAGCCTTTAGCCACACAAACCCACGGTGATTCATTGTTTAAAATTCCCGGAGGTGAAACTTTCCTCTGGATTTGAGCGAGGTCAAGCGAAAATGGATCCCGACTGAATGTTAACCAGCAGGTTTCTGTGAGAAAATGGTGGTAAAAAGTCGCTTCTTACCGGAGATCAGCTGAGCTTGCCCCGTCCATAAAGCTGCTGTCGACTTCCCTGAGACACTGCGTCAAGACACCCGTGGACAAACACCTCCGACTATCAGGTACTGTTAAACTCACTAAAACACTAGCAACACAATAGAAAGATAAGGGATTTCCCAGAATTACCCTAGTAAATGTGTCTAAAAACATCTGAATCCGTCCCAATGCAATCGCATTTTTTTTTCAACTTGTTTTTTTTTTCTAGTCCGTCGCTATCAATATCCTCAAACACGAATATTTCATCCTCGCTCAAATAAATGGGGAAATTGTCGTTTTCTCGGTCCGAATAGCTGTTCTTGTTGGAGGCTACCATTAAAAACAATGTGAATATGTGAGGAGCCATCAACATGTGACGTCATCGTCTGCGACTTCCGGTAAAGGCAGGGCTTTTCTGTTAGCGACCGAAAGTTGCAAAGTTTATCGTGGATGTTCTCTACTAAATCTTTTCAGCAAAAATATGGCAATATCGCGAAATGATCAAGTATGACACATAGAATGGACCTGCTATCCGCGTTTAAATGAGAAAATCTAATTTCAGTAGGACTTTAAAGGCCTACTGAAACCCGCTACTACCCACCACGCAGTCTGATAGTTTATATATCAATGATGAAATATTAACATTGCAACACATGCCAATACGACCTTTTTAGTTTACTAAATTGCAATTTTAAATTTCCCTAGAGTTTCTTGTTGAAAACCTTGCGGAATGATGAGGTGTACGCAAGACGTCACAGGTTTTTAATAAGTATGAGCGCTACGCACACACACAGCTAAAAGTCGTCTGCTTTAACAGCTTAATTACACAGTATTTTGGAGAACTGTGTTGCTGAATCTTTTGCAATTTGTTCAATTAATAATGGAGCAGTCAAAGTAGCAAGATGGAGTTGGGAAGCTTTAGCCTCTAGCCACACAAACACATGGTGATTCCTTGTTTAAAAATCCTGGAGGTGAAACTTTACTATGGATCAGAGCACGGTCAAGCGAACATGAAACACGACGGAATGTCAACCAGCAGGTTTCGGTGAGAAAATTGTGGTAAAAAGTCGCTTCTTACTGGAGAAAAGCTGACCTTGCCCCGTCCATAAAGCTGCCGTCGACTCCCCTGAGACACTGCGCGTCGAGACACCCGTGGAGACACCCTTCCGACTATCAGGTACTATTTAACTCACTAAAACACTAGCAACACAATAGAAAGATAAGGGATTTCCCAGAATTATCCTACTAAATGTGTCTAAAAACATCGGAATCCGTCCCAATGCAATCGCGTTTTTTTTTTACTTTTTAATTTTTTTTCTAATTTGTCGCTATCAATATCCTCAAACACGAATCTTCCATCCTCACTCAAATTTATGGGGAAATTGTCGTTTTCTCGGTCCGAGTAACACTTTTTGTTGGAGGCTCCCATTAAAAACAATGTGAATATGTGAAGAGCCCCCACACTTGCGACGTCATTGTCTGCGACTTCCGGTAGAGGCAGGGCATTTGTCTTAGCACCGAAAGTTGCGAACTTTACCGTGGATGTTCTCCACTAAATCCGTTCAGCAAAAAAATATGGCAATATCGCAAAATGATCAAGTATGACACATAGAATGGACCTGCTATCCCCGCTTGAATTAAGAAAATCTCATTTCAGTAGGCCTTTAAATATCGTGGACAGTAGGAGTGTTTCTTAGACTTAAAAAAGTTTATAATGAGCTTTTATTCTTAAATTTGAGAGTAGTACTAAATTTTGCATATTCTGAGGACTTAAGTGTAAAATGGCACTCTAAGACGCTTGGTAAATGCAGCCCCAGAGATAGATAAGTGTGAGTCATTGTATGATGTCACATGTTCCGTCAGTACAGCTAACCTGGGCTACATAGCGCTCTAGTGGGCGGGGCACTCTCCCGTCAAATACACGCACAATAAATACAATAAATAATACACTAATGGACACCTTTTCAAGTTTAATGTGATCGGCAATGCCGAAAGATATCGCTTCGAGGCCAAGAGGAATCGATATAATACATGACCATTGCATTGTGATCTCGCTATTGTATGTGTTAGCATGTGGCTAACCGGCTAACTTTGCAAACTTTGGTAAAATACGCGTCAGTAATATTTGCTCCAAACGTGTCTTGGTTCTCCGAATGAAAGCGTCGTTCATTTGAATAAATAAGCAGCGTAAAGTGAAGAGAGGAGGCCAAACTTATCGTTAGGTAAAGGCTTTAAGGAAACATCTGCGGGAGCAAGCTGGCTTGAATGAGCGGGCGATCAGGTGCAGCTAGCTGGCTAATAGCGGCTAGCTGCTCAAACTAGACCAGTTTCAATAACCGCTTGTCGAGCGGGAAGTCTCGTCAAACTGCTTGCTGTAGTTTAACTACCGGATATCTCGCTCCGGTCTCCTAATAACGCTAGTATGCAAAGAACAACGTACCCGGTTCCTCAGTGTGGAAGCCACATGTTTTTTGTTTGTGTCCCACTTCTTTTGCCGCGCACTTCAGGCTGCCCGAGAGTCACTCGGCGTGCGTCATCACGTTTACGTAACATGACGTCACTCGCGAGTGTTTCAAGTGCAGTCGGAAAACTGAATGTTACTCGAACACTCGTCGCCGTTCATTATCTTTGATGGATTGATTGATATTGATATTAGTAGATTGCACAGTACAGTACATATTCCGTACAATCGACCACCCGAATAAGTTTTTCAACTTGGCCGGGGTCCACGTAAATCAATCATCTACATTTCTTCAAAGTACATAAAGTATTTAAACAAATACATGACTAGTATGGGCAGCACGGTGACAAGGGGGTTAGTGCGTCTGCCTCACAATACGAAGGTCCTGAGTAGTCCTGGGTTCAATCTCGGGATCTTTCGAGATGCCACCTCTGTAGAAGCATTTAAGTCTCACCTTAAAACTCATTTGTATACTCTAGCCTTTAAATAGAGCCCCTTTTTAGACCAGTTGATCTGCCGTTTCTTTTCTTTTTCTCCTCTGTCCTACTATCCCTTGTGGAGGGGGTCCGGTCCGGTGGCCATGGATGAAGTACTGGCTGTCCAGAGTTGGGACCCAGGATGGACCGCTCGTCCAGAGTCGGGACCCTGCAGGACAGACGGCTCGCCTGTATATCGACTGGGGACATCTCTGCGCTGCTGATCCGCCTCCGCTTGGGATGGTTTCCTGCCGGCTCCACTTTGGACGGGACTCTCGCTACTGTATTGGATCCACTTTGGACTGGACTCTCACGGTTGTGTTGCATCCACTATAAAATTGAACTTTTACCGTATCATGTTAAACCTTGCTCGACATCCATTGCTTTCGGTACCCTAGGGGGAGTGGGGGGGGGGGGGGGGGGTACGGTCCTCTCCAAGGTTTCTCATAGTCATCATTGTCACTGTCACCGACATCCCACTGGGGTGAGTTTTCCTTGCCCTTATGTGGGCTCTACCGAGGATGTCGTTGTGGTTTGTGCAGCCCTTTGAGACACTAATGATTTAGGGCTATATAAATAAACATTGATTGATTGATGTGTGGAGTTTGCATGTCCTCCCCGTGACTGCGTAGGACTCCGGGACTACGGCTTCTTCCCACCTCCAAACACATGCACCTGGGGATAGGTTGATTGGCAACACTAAATTGGCCCTAGTGTGTGAATGTGAGTGTGAATGTTGTCTGTCTATCTGTGTCGGCCCTGCTATGAGGTGGCGACTTGTCCAGGGTGTACCCCGCCTTCCGCCCGATTGTAGCTTAGATAGGCACCAGCGCCCCCCGCGACCCCAAAGGAAATAAGCGGTAGAAAATGGATGGATGGATGACTATGTATGGTTATGGAATAAGTATATTTCGAACATACATACAGTTGCAATATAATAAAACACATAACGAGTCGATAGAAAAGCGCTGTATAAATCTAATCTATTATTATCATTATTAATAAAAGAAGGCTGTGTGTATTACGTTCAGAAATATAATTCCTTTGGACATCCGGCGAGAAAGTATACCATACCATACCAACTTTATTTATAAAGCCCTTTAAAAACAACCACAGTTGAAGAACAAAGGGCTGTACACTACAAAAAAATAAAGGCAAAGGACAGACTAAAAAAATAACATTTAAAAGAGAAATAAAAAACACATTGAAATAGCAAATCCAAATTACCCTAAGAACAATTTGTTAGATAAAAAGCAGTTAAAAAGTTAAAAACAATTAAAAAAGTTAAAAGTTAAAAACAGTTTAAAGTCTCATGCTGGGTGAAAAGCCAGTGAATCAAAGTGGGTTTTAAGAAGGGTCTTAAAAATAGCCAAAGAAGGGGCCTGTCTCACATGGAGTGGGAGATCGTTCCAGAGTTTGGGACCCGCAACATTGATTGCGCTTTGATTTGGGTACCTCCAGGATCAGCTGATCAGCTGACCTGAGGGACCCGGTAGGGTAATAGAGGTGGAGCAGCTCAGAGAGGTAAGGTGGGGCAAGACCATGTAAGGATTTAAAAACGAGTAAGATCATTTTAAAATGGACTCTAAAAGACACAGGCAGCCAGTGGAGGGAGGCTAAAACAGGAGTATTGTGCTCTCTTTTTCTTGTGTTTGTTAAAATTTGGACAGCTGCATTTTGGGCCAGCTGCAGACATGAGAGAGAGGATTGAGTAATACCAATATACAAAGAGTTACAGTAATCCAGCCGAGATGTAATAAATGCATGGATTACTGTCTCAAACTGTTGCCTAGAAAGATTTTTAACCTTGGCCAGCTGACGTAAATAAAAAAAGCTGGCTTTCACCACTGTGCCAATCTGACGGTCCAATTTAAAATCATTGATACGAAAGCCCAGGTTGCATGACAGCCACAATTTAATAAGAGGTGTCAAATCCAGTAATAATAATATTACCATTCTGTTTAAATTTATACATGTTTTTTAAAGGTACATTACAACGTTAAAAAAGCCATGTTGTTACCCATTGGCTCAACTGGTTATTATTGGAATAAACATTGTTCTTTAATGGCACAAAAAGCATTCAAAGGGAGAAAAATATGCATCTACAGTAACAATCAACATCGATGTTGATTGTTACTGTACCGCCGTACACAATGGCAACATGCACAACACAAATATATTATTAATATGTATTTTATGTTCCACTTAATTTTGGCTGTGTTAAGCAAGAATGTAAACAATTTGCATGTTTTGTTATCTGAAGCCATAAAGCTAGAAACAAGGGTTTTATTCAAATGACCATATATGTACAACCTCAGCTGTAACCCTTATTAGTGCAATTATAATTGATCAGTACATCACATGTCATTATCAACACATGCAGTAACATCCCTTTTTGCTAATTCATGGTAAAAAAAAAAAAGCAACACATATCTAAGTGTATGAGGGCTACATTAGTACAATTCTCATAGTAAAAACAACACTTTAAAACAAAATGCTAAAACAAAATGCTAAAACAAAATGTCAACAGTGGAAAAAAAAGAACCAAATGAAATTCCAGTCACACATTTTGAGCAAAATATGCATTTTGGTGCCCTTGAGAGCACACTCTTTCTTACCCAGCCACCCCTGGGGCATGGCTGGCCTCACAGAGACTGGTAGCCATCGGTCCTCCTCTTGCGGCCCAACAGGTAGACCACCACTACCACCAAAATAAGCACCAGCAGCGTGACCCCTACTCCAATGGCCACCCGATAATCTGGCTGGTCGGCTGCACACAGATCAGCTGGAAAAAAAAAACCCACAATATGTTCAATGAATGTTTGCATTAAGTCATTGCAGAAAAGCCATGCTTCATCAGAAAAGTATACATGCAGATTTTCCCAAGTCCAAGCTGAATAAAGCATATCAAATGGAAAAATATCTGCTCATGTGCATTAGTGTAACAAGGGAGGGTGTAGGCTAAGGTGATCAATACCTTTATATAAAAAGTTGTGTACAATTTTAAGAGCTGTATGTCCTCTGGCAAAATGGATCAAAAAGAATGCAGCACCAAATCAAATTGATGAAAAAAAAAAGTGTGATAGTTAAAATGCTGTTTTTCATGTCCATCCATCCATCCATTTCTTCCGCTTATCCGAGGTCGGGTCGGGGGGGGGGGAGCAGCCCAAGCAGAGAAGCCCAGACTTCCCTTTCCCCAGCCACTTCATCCAGCTCCTCCCGGGGGATCCAGAGGCGTTCCCAAGCCAGTCGGGAGACATAGTCTTCCCAACGTGTCCTGAGTCTTTCCCTTGGCTTCCTTCCGGTCGGACGTGCCCCAAACACCTCCCTAGGGAGGCGTTTGGGTGGCATCCTGAGCAGATGCCTAAACCTCCTCATCTGGCTCCTCTCGATGTGGAGGAGCAGCGGCTTCACTCTGAGTTCCTCCCGTATGACAGAACTTCTCACCCTCTCTCTAAGGACTCTCATTTCGGCCGCCTTTTACCCGTTATCTTGTCCTTTCGGTCATAACCCAAAGCTCATGACCGTAGGTGAGGATAGGAACAAAGATCGCCCGGTAAATTAAGAGCTTTGTCTTCCGGCTCAGTTCCTTCTTCACCACAACGGATCAATACAGCGTCCGCATTACTGAAGACGCCGCACTGATCCGCCTGTCGATCTCACAATCCACTCTTCCCCCACTCGTGAGCAAGACTCCTAGGTACTTGAACTCCTCCACTTGGGGCAAGATCCAACTTGGAGATAGCACTCCACCCTTTCCCGGGCGAGAACCATGGACTCAGACTTGGAGGTGCTGATTTTCATCCCAGTCGCTGCACACTCGGCTGCGAACCGATCCAGTGAGAGCTGGAGATACTGGCCAGTTATAGCCATCAGGACCACATCATCTGCAAAAAGCAGAGACCTAATCCTGTAGCCACCAAACCGGATCACCTCAACGCCCTGACTGCGCCTAGAAATTCTGTCCATAAAAGTTATGAACAGAATCGGTGACAAAGGGCAGTCTTAGTGGAATCCAACCCTCACTGGAAACGGGTCCGACTTACTGCCGGCAATGTGGACCAAGCTCTGACACTGATCATACAGGGAGCGGACCGCCACAATCAGACAGTCCGATACCCCATACTCTCTGAACTCTCCCCACAGGACTTCCCGGGGGACACAGTCGAATGCCTTCTCCAAGTCCACAAAGTATATGTAGACTGGTTGGGGAAACTCCCATGCACCCTCAAGGACCCTGCTGAGAGTATAGAGCTGATCTACCATTCCACGACCAGGACGAAAACCACACTGTTCATCCTTGATCCAAAGTTTGACTATTCGGCGTGGCCTCCTCTCCAGTACACCTGAATAGACATTACCGGGAAGGCTGAGGAGTGTGATCCTGCGATAGTTGGAACACACCCTCCGGTTCCCCTTTTAAAGGAGAGGAACCACCACCCTGTTTTTCATGTACTCATCATAATTGTGTACAAAAATCCAAAGCGGACATTAACTTTCTAAGAAAGATTTAGCTTTGAGCAATGTGTTGGCTTGTACTTTAGTTCCTTAATGATAACAAAAATGCTGAAAAATACTACTTGACCAATCATTATAAAGGCATTAAAAAAATGCAAATTCAATGTAATCTCACAGCATTCAATCGCTTGCAACTAGCCTCTTTAGTTTGTTTTAGAAGATGTTTTGCCTCTCATCCGAGTCAGCTTCATCAGTTCGTGGTCATAGACTTAGATTGGTCAGATGTAGTTGCGATCGATGAGTGCCCTGAGATTACAATGACCTGGATGAATGACAACATTCATAGACACTAATCCAATCAATTTAATCAATATATGATAAACTATCTAAATTAAACATTCACATGTTAAATTTAAAAGATGACAAAGCAATTTAGTTTCATATCTAATAATATATTTTATGAATAAGGAATTAATTTGGTCATTTGGCCAAATAAACAAGTTTTGGGACACAAAAAATTCTGCCAGAGCCACACTTTGTACATCCCTAATGTACAGTGTAGGTCCACTTTGAATGAAAAAAAAAGTTATTGGCCAGAGGAGACGTCACCGAGTAAAATACCTTCTACATATTCCGAGTAAATGAATATGCTTACTGATGCCAAAGTCATTGCTCTTGGTCAGATTGAAGGCCTGCATCCTGTTTTGCTTGACATCCAAAGACAGTCCATTCCCCATGTAGAGCGAATCGCTCTTGCAGGAATACGAGTGGCCGATTTTTGCGGCAAAGCTTCTCATCGACTGGTTGCTGGCGGAGTAATGTCCGTTGGCTGGAACAGTCAAACATAGCATCGCATTGTAAACAAGATGCAATAGCGATAAAGGCAACACACAAAAGAAAATGGTTAGCCAGCATGACCTAAAAACATTCATCATCTAAAAGTACAAGTATACATATATATTCATATATACACTTGTACACATGCATGTATGGATACATACACACATTTACAGTATATATATATATATATATATATATATATATATATATATATATATATATATATATATATATATATATATATATATATATATATATATATATATATATATACATACATATATATATATATATACACACACACACACACACATACATATATATATATATATACATACACACACATTTACAGTATATATATAGATATATCTATATCTATATCTATATATATATATATATATATATATACATATATATATATATACATACATATATACACACACACACACACACACACATACACACATATATATATATATATATATATATATATATATATATATATATATATATATATAGGGTTGGGTGATATGGCCTTTTTTTAATATTGTGATATTTTAAGGCCATATATGCACGATATATATCTCGATATTTTGCCTTAGCCTTGAATTAACACTTGATACATATAATCACAGCAGTATGATGATTCTATGTGTCTACATTAAAACATTCTTCTTCATACTGCATTAATGTATGCTACTTTTAAACTTTCATGTCACAACTCAAAAAATCACTATTTATTTCATACGGTGTTGATCTGGAAATGTTTGCCTCGGCATTTTGATGGTGTGGGCGTGTGGCACCGAATGGAGATGTTGAAATGCGGAGTAAGCACTCTTCATTCTCTAGCAAGTGACTTTTCAAATGATGATACATATTAGCAGTAATACCACTTTTTATAGCAACGCTTTTGCCCCACACTTGACAAATTACGGTTGTCTGTTCGACATATTCCCACTTGAAGCCAAACCACCGCCAGACGATGGACCCCCTGCTGTTTTTTGGGGGAATTAATTATTCCATCATTTGTTACCAGATTCGCGCCTTCTCTCTCTCGTATTACCACTAGCATTACAGCTACCATTACCCATGCTGCTACCTCTCTGCTCCGCGAAGGCGTATACGTATGTGATGTATGACGTGACAGTATGTGACGTATGTAAGAAATTTATTGTTGAAATTATTGTCTGTCTGTGAGAAGGAGAGACAAGAAAGAGCGAAGAGAGCCTGTAGTGTAATGCCAACAGCTAAAAGCAACTGCGTGAGAACGTATACTCGTATACGATATAGTCATTTTCTATATCGCACAGACACAAACCCGCGAAATATCGATATATTATATATCGCCCAGCAATATATATATATGTATATATATATATATATATATATACACACACACACACACACATGTATATACATATACATACATTCATACATACACACATAAACATGTATGTATATGCTCGGCTCTTAGGTTGAGGAAGTCTTGAGGGTGTCCTACCAATTAAGTGTGAGATACCTGCTCACAGGTTAGTTTAGCATGCTGCTGCTGCTAATAATAATAATAATAATAATAACAATTATAATTAAATACACAAAAAGTACTACAAGACAAATGAGCTAAAAATAGTAATTTACAAAGCTTGCTAAACATCAACAAACAATGACATCAAAATCTCCCATGTATTAATTATGCATTGCAAAAATAGTTAACTCGGTTTAGTGAAACACAAACCGTCAGTTTGCAATATATCATATGACCTTTGGATTGAAGTTTCAAAATGTGGTAATTCGAACAATTTAAGTTATTTAAGTTATTTATTAACATGAATTGATTAATGTGGACCCCGACTTAAACAAGTTGAAAAACTTATTCGGGTGTTACCATTTAGTGGTCAATTGTACGGAATATGTACTGAACTGTGCAATCTACTAATAAAAGTTTCAATCAATCAATTTAATGTTTTTATGTTGTACTTAGTATAGTTTTGCTATTTCGTATGCATAAAATAGTAATATATGTATATAATTGCATATATTGTTCCATTAAGCGGACTCTGTTTTACCCGCACGTGGATGGTTTCATTTTGGGCTTGTTTACATAAAGCTGGTTGCATCTTTTTATTGTGACATCTGGCAACACTGCTTTGAGCTACCAGCATCAAGGTTTATATTTTCCCCTCTTTACAAAATGTCTTTTTGCCCCAAGCTTTCTTTGTTTTTCTAATTGTATTTTCAGAATGTGCCATTATCCCATGAACCCCTGGATAATAGGCATTTTGTTACTTTTTTACAAGAGAGTCCATTATAGGTGGTTTGTGGCCATTCACAAGGGGTCCTTTGGAATGTCTTGGATTGTAACCCCAGCAAATAGTGGGGATCTAGTGAACATATTTTATCTGAGCCTTACCTGTACTGAAAGGGTAGGACAGGACAAAAGACAGAGCATCCACATAGACCTTGTTTTCAGCCAAGCTCTGTGGAATTAAAAGAAAATTGGAACACGATCTTAATTACAAAGTCAACTAGAGTCACTCTGTATGCGCGGGTGAGACAGTGTGTGATCCATGTCACATGCTGTGACAAACACACACAAAACCAGCTTGTCAAGTCCACTTCCCCTTTCTAACAATTCCTCGCCAGTCAGACAACATCACATGATGGCGCAAACAAGGTACAGTCACGGTGAGCTTGTTACCATCAGCAATCTGGGAAACAAATCATAAAGGGCAAACACACCTTGTTGAACATAAAGGTGATAAAACCCTCCTGGAAGACCAGTGTGAGGTTAGCCATGTTCTCCTGACACTCCCCGACTGCTTTGGTCTTATTAGGCTGAATCACAAAGGTCCCATTGGCCTGGGAAAGGAACAAAAAATATTCAGTTCCTAAAAAAAAAAAATGCTGACAGCTGCATGTTCTATAAAGAGAGACGTGCGCAAAACGTCTACAGCCACATCACTTGGCGATGTGATTAAGTGTATCTTACTGCAAGAACCTACCTTTGGTGTCATCAGGCGGATCTGCAGTGCCATTTGAGCCATCAGGCAGACCACCTTGCCCTTCTTCAGGCTGTAGATCCCAACGTTCAATTTGGCGGGCGGCGTGGGTTCAGGAGGAGAAGGAGGCGACGTCGGTGTTGTGGTTGTGTTGGTGAAAGGCATAGGCGTTGTAGCGTTGGTGGAGGGTGCAGCTTTGGTTGTAGCGTTAGTGGAAGGCACAGGCGTTGTAGCCTTGGTGGAGGGAACAGGCGTTGTAGCCTTGGTGGAGGGAACAGGCGTTGTAGCCTTGGTGGAGGGAACAGGCGTTGTAGCCTTGGTGGAGGGAACAGGCGTTGTAGCCTTGGTGGAGGGAACAGGCGTTGTAGCCTTGGTGGAGGGAACAGGCGTTGTGGCCTTGGTGGAGGGAACAGGCGTTGTAGCCTTGGTGGAGGGAACAGGCGTTGTAGCCTTGGTGGAGGGAACAGGTGAAACACTTGTTTGGTCAGTCACAAACTTTTTGGCAGGGGTCAAAGTTGCAGGAGCCTTGTCCACTTGAGCCACCGTCAGTGCTTCATACAAAAAAAGACAAACGTTTTTTTTCTTAGTACTTAATGCAGCAAGAAATCGAAAAAGTCACTCAACCCACTTTTTATCAGGGCTGTCAAAAATAAAGAGTTGAACCATGTGGTTAATCACAAAAAATAGCGCATTAATCATGTATTTGCACGGGTTAATCACACAAATGATATGACTGTACATGCTTTTTTACCCTCACCGTGGATGGTTACCTGACAAGCTACACAGTTGTTACACGGTCAGGGATCAGGTCAATGCGTACGCCAGTGTAAAGATGAAAGACTCCGACCGGTGTGCTCACTGGTAAATTTCACTCGAAAATACCCACAGATACGCTATGTGGTTAGAGTGTCCGCCCTGAGATCGGTAGGTCGTGAGTGCAAACCGGCCGAGTCATACCAAAGACTATTAAAATGGGACCCATTACCTCCCTGCTCGGCACTCAGCATCAAGGGTTGGAATTGGTGCTTAAAGGCCTACTGAAACCCACTACTACCCACCATGCAGTCTGATAGTTTATATATCAATGATGAAATATTAACATTGCAACACATGCCAATACGGCCTTTTTAGTTTACTAAATTACAATTTTAAATTTCCCGGGAGTTTCGTCTTGAAAACGTCGTGTAATGATGACGTGTACGCAAGACCTCACAGGTTTTAAGGAAATATGAGCGCTGCACACACACACAGCTAAAAGTCGTCTGCTTTAACGGCATAATTACACAGTATTTTGGAGATCTGTGTTGCTGAATCTTTTGCAATTTGTTCAATTAATATTGGAGAAGTCACAGTAGAAAGATGGAGTTGGGAAGATTTAGCCTTTAGCCATACAAACACACAGTGATTCCTTGTTTAAAATTCCTGGGGGTGAAACTTTCCTATGGATCAGAGCGCAGTCAAGAACAACATGGCTCCCTACCAAATGTCAACCAGCAGGTTTCGGTGCGAAAATTGTGGTTAAAAAGTCAGTTCTTACCGGAGAAAAGCTGAGCTTGTGCCATCCATAGCTGCCGTCGACTCCCCTGAGACACTGCGCGTCAACACACCCGTGGAGACACCCTTTTGACTATCAGGTACTAGTTAACTCACTAAAACACTAGCAATACAATATAAAGAAAAGGGATTTTCCATAATTATCCTAGTAAATGTCTCTAAAAACATCGGAATCCATCCCAATGCAATCGTGTTTTTTTTTTAACCTATTTTTTTAATCTTTTTTTTTTTCTAGTCCGTCGCTATCAATATCCTCAAACACGAATCTTTCATCCTCGCTCAAATTAATGGGGAAATTGTCGTTTTCTCTGTCCGAATAGCACTTTTTGTTGGAGGCTACCATTAAAAATAATGGGAACATGTGAGGAGCCCCCACACGTGTGACGTCATCGTCTGTGACTTCCGGTAGAGGCAGGGCATTTCTCTTAACACCGAAAGTTGCGAATTTATCGTGGATGTTCTCTACTAAATCCTTTCAGCAAAAATATGGCAATATTGCGAAATTATCAAGTATGACACATAGAATAGACCTGCTATCCCCGTTTGAATAAGAAAATCTCATTTCAGTAGGCCTTTAAATCCCCAAAAATTATTTCCCACAGCTGCTGCTCACTGCTCCCCTCCCCCTCCCAGGGGTTGGAACAAGGAGATGGGTCAAATGCAGAGGGTAATTTCACCACACCTTGTGTGTGTATGACTATCAGTGGTATTTTAACTTTAGGTTTAAAAGAGACTTCCTTACAAATGCATGACATGCATTTAAGTAGCAAGTACAAAGAACATTTACAGAATGTTCCTTGGCGACATTTGGACAATAAAATTGCAGCGGTGTCCTAATTTTCAAGTTATTTTAAATCACGCAAGCAAGTAATAACCTGTAATTAATCAGGATTAATTTACATGTAAAAGTGTGATTCATTGGATATAAAAAAATATCATTTGACAGCATTAATCTTATCATTTAGTGCAAAAAAAACAACAGAATATTTTTATTTGTGTCGTGTTAGCATATCTGTCAAATAACAAAAGGTAGACATTGTAATGTAAGATCAGCGTGAGGTGGAGGGTGAGAGCAAAGTTACTTGTTGTGTTGACATGGACTGATAACGTCCTCTTTATCCAAGTACAAAAGTCCATGGGTGTATCTATGAGTCTAAATTCAGTTTTTTAGTAGTTACTACCAGTTCCCCGTAGGACTGAAATAACAGACATTAGGCACATTAGAGGCGAACTTTGTGGTTAAAGCTATCCTCATGTGTCATGAAACGCCAAGCAAACAAGATGAAAGCTGTTCAAGCTAAAAGCAGATTTTTCGCAATTAAATTCACATTCGTTTGAATGTTTTTTTATTTATTTTTTAACAGAGGCACAAACCAGCTACCTGGAACACAGTGGAAATGTGTGAAAGTACCAGGAAGTCACACACTCACCGACATTTTGAGTCTTTATCTACTGAATGACACCATTTAACTGGACAACATTAAGCATATAAGCCGAGGAGACATTTAGAGTAAAAAAGCAACATATTCACAAATTGTTTAAAAAAAAACACATGAAGGCAGAAGTGTCTTTTGGTGGGACGAAATATTACCTGAAAAAGCACAGCACAGTAGAAGCAGAAGAGACGATTTCATGGTGACAATTTCGCAGAGCGGACAATTGGCGTGAAATGACGCTCAATAATGAAACATCTGCACTTAGTCCAGTCACAGCTCAGTCTAGGTAACAACACTACACACGGAAACACCAGAAGCACACGTAAACATACCAGAAATATACGTTTTAAAGTGTACATAACTTCTACATGACATTCCTCGAGTTTTGAATAAACCTACTGTTTATATTTTTGCTTTTTTAATTGAATACATTTCACGTTTTAGTGACACTTTTGGCACTTTACTCTCTTTTATTTTGAAAGATACAAGCAGAACAAGTCGCACACGCAATACGCACAACTGTATTAACGGACGGCGACTGTTTGGGAAACGAAACTAAACAAGTCCAGGCCTATGGAATTAAGTCATACTTGAGTCTCATTACGAAACAGTTTTCTTTGACTTGCTGTAGTGGTGGGTGGCATGGAGGTCAATGTTTGTATTTATTCAATGTTTGTATTGTCAAAGCTTTTTTGGAGACTGAATTTATGTGAACTGAATTTGTACGGCAAAATACGCTGATAATTTTTTGAATAAAAAATACTAATCAAAATGCGTGCCTTTCAAAAAACTGGTTTGTTGAAATACAGTGTTTTGAAATTATATTTATTAAAATTCAGTGCAGACAATTTCGGTGTAGAACTTGTTTTCGTTGCGACGCAACTCAACCCCACTTCCGGTTGATAGGATCGATGGTGTCTCAGAACCAACCAATGAGGTGTGATGTTTGCAGTCACGTGACGCAGCAACCCTTTACTATTGAAACTGCTGTTAGCAATATGACCAGCACCCTGCGCGACCCCAAAAGTGACAAGTGGTACGAAATGGATGGATGGAATATGACGTTTAGTGCAGTTTTCAAATTAACGTGAGTTTTAAAGTATGAAAATAATTCCGAAAGTCGGAATCTACACTTTGGCTTCACGGTGGAAGAGGGGTTAGTGCGTCTGCCTCACAATACGAAGGTCCTGCAGTCCTGGGTTCAAATCCAGGCTCGGGATCTTTCTGTGTGGAGTTTGCATGTTCTCCCCGTGAATGCGTGGGTTCCCTCCGGGTACTCCGGCTTCCTCCCACTTCCAAAGACATGCACCTGGGGATAGGTTGATTGGCAACACTAAATTGGCCCTAGTGTGTGAATGTGAGTGTGAATGTTGTCTGTCTATCTGTGTCGGCCCTGTGATGAGGTAGCGACTTGTCCAGGGTGTACCCCGCCTTCCGCCCGATTGTAGCTGAGTTAGGCGCCAGCGCCCCCCGCGACCCCGAAAGGGAATAAGCGGTAGGAAATGGATGGAATCTACACTTTCTAAATGGCATACGGGTTACTACGGTTATCATAGAAACGACGTCACAACAGTGGGCGTGGTTTGAAATAAGCGTGAGACGGAAGCACATATCGCAACAAAGTGTTTTTTGTTTTTTTTAACCTTTGTGTCTATGTTTCGCCGTATTTGTTACACATTCGCTTTGTTTTGCTCGATTGTAAAATGTGTAAATTAAGAAGGTTGTCTTGGAATCTGTTATTAATATTCAGTGTTCCACATTCGGTATTTTGATGTACAAAACACAAAACCAGTGAAGTTGGCACGTTGTGTAATTCGTGGATAAAAACAAAACACAATGATTTGCAAATCCTTTCCAACTTATATATCAAATGAATACAATACAAAGATAAGATATTGTAGCATTGGACGGGTTTCATTAAATGTCTTTACTCAAAGATGTCAAGAAATGCTGACACGCTGTACGGTCATTACCAGCTTTAATGATCATGTTAATTTTGAACACACACACACAAGTGAAAGCAATGCGCACCTAGTCAACAGCCCCACAGGTCATACTGATGGTGGCCGCACAAACAAAAACCAACACTGTCACAAACACGCACCCCATTGTGAACCCACACCAAACAAGAACAACAAACGCACCTCGGAAGAACATCAGCACCGCAAGGCAACACAAACACAACAACACAAACACCCAGAACCCCTTGCAACACCAACTCCTCCGGGACGCCACCCAGCCCCCGCCTAGTTGGGTTTGTTGTCCCCAACAGCCCATGCGTTCATCACAAAGTCCCGTAGGTGCTGAGGTAACCGGTGTCGTCGACGCCCCCCTGTTGGCGGCTGGCTGCTACCACTGTCTGCAGGTAAGTTGAAAGGGGGGGTTGTATCAGCATCCTCATTTCTCGCTGGGGGCATCTCCCTCTCTGGCAGGGTGCTTGAGTCCAAGTGCCCCCGGCTCTGGTCCAATAGCTGGTATGGGGCCAAGCGGTCCCGGTGCAGCACCACCAGCCGGTTCCGAGGTGTCAGTCGTATCCAATAGACCACGTTGGACAACCTCTGGAGGACCTTGCAGGGTCCCACCCAGTGACTAGTGAGCTTTGGGGAGAGTCCTTTCTTTCTCACTGGGTTGTAGACCCAGACATGTGCGCTGGGTTCAAAGGACAGGCCTCGACTGCGGAGGTCATATGCTCGCTTCTGTTGGACCCCAGCCTCCATTAGGCTGGTCTGGGAAAACTCGTGGGCCTCCCGCAGCCGCTTCACAAGGTGGTAGTAGTAGTCCAGGTCCGGTGCTCCTCTCACTTCTGGTTCTGGGGCTGGGCCAAAGAACAAATCAACAGCCGTGCGCAAACATTAATGATGGGTGCAGCGTGTTGACTCCTGCACCGCTGTCCTGTAGGCCCAAAGAATGAGTGGGAGGTGTAAGTCCCAGTCTCTCTGCCACTTGTCAGTGAGAATGGCAAGTTGTGTGGCCAAAGTCCTATTAAAACGCTCCACCAACCCGTCGCTCTGGGGATGCAGCGGTGTGGTGCGAGTCTTTTTCACACCCAGGCGATGGCACACCTCTTGGAATACCTGGGACTAGAAGTCCCGTCCCTATGCAGCTCCTCTGGAGCTCCGAATCGGCAGAACATCTCCGAAACCAATCTCTCTGCAGTTGTCGCAGCGCTCAGGTCGGGTACCGCATACGCTTATGGCCACTAAGATGTAGCGGTTTCCGCTATCAGTGACCGGGAACGGGCCTAGAATGTCAACACCCACTCGTTCCATAGGGGCCCCCACCTGGAACTGCTGTAAGGGAGCATGGGAGCGGCGCGTGGGACCTTTCTTTGCTGTGCATGCATCACAGAGGTGGACATGCATCTCTACGTCACGGCGACAGCCTAGCCAGTAAAAACGCTGCCTCAGTCGGAGCAAGGTCTTGGTCACTCTAAAATGGCCAGTCCCTGGGAAGCCATACATCACTTCGAGGACCTGAGGCCGAAGCACACGGGGCACCACGAGTGGGAGGACAGCATGTTGTCCTGTCGGGGCTTCCCAGCGACGATACAGCAGGTCGCGAGACAACAGGAGGCTGTCCACTGGGAGTACAGTGCTTTGGTCTCAGTGTCCAAGTGCACCACTGTGGCCCATTCCGGCCGCCGCTGTGCCCCCACCCAGCTGCGAGCTCTTTCAATCACTGGGTCTTGCCTTTGATGGTCGATGAATTGTTGGGGAGTGAAGCTGTCCTGCCCGACAGTGATGTCATGTTGCCTGACTGCAGCAACTGACGGGTGTGGCATGCCCCGCTCCTCCGCCCGCCGGCAGAAACAACATGCCTCCTCACAGGGCCGTCTGGACAATGCGTCAGCGTTGCCATGCAGGCGGCTTGGTCGATGAGAAATCGTGAAGTCATTTTCCTGCAAGATCTCGACCCACCTGGCAAGCTGCCCCTCGGGTTCCTTGAAGTTCAGCAACCAGGTGAGGGAGGCGTGATCAGTCCGCAACACAAACCTCTGACCATAATGGTAGCGACGGAAATGGCGAAGGCCTAGGACAATGGCCAACAATTCCCGACGAGTGACGCAGTAGTTCCGCTCTGGCTTGCTCAACCCCCGACTGTAAAAGGCCACCACCTGCTCGCCGTGATTCCCTTCCTGTGACAGCACAACCCCTACACCGACATCACTGGCATCTGTATCAACCACGAAAGGTTCAGACTGAGAAACGTATTTTTTTTTTAAATTTAATGGCAACAAGACATTGCAAAAAATTTGGCACAGGGGCATTTTGACCACTGTGCTACATGGTCTTTCCTTTTAACAACACTCAGTAAATGTTTGGGAACCGAGGAGACCAATTTTTGAAGCTTTTCAGGTGGAATTCTTTGCCAGTCTTGCTTGATGTACAGCTTAAGTTGTTCAACAGCATGTGGTCTCCGTTGTCATATTTTACACTTCATAATGTGCCACACATTTTCACTGGGAGACAGGTCTGGACCACAGGCAAGCCAGTCTAGTACCTGTACTCTTTTACTATGAAGTCATGCTGTTGTAACACTTGGCTTGGCATTGTCTTGCTGAAGTTACCGTATTTCCTTGAATTGCCGCCGGCCATATAGTATGCGCCTGCCTTGAATTACTGTTGGGTCAAACTCGCTTCGCAAAATAATTAGCGCATGCTTAGTATTACCGCCGGGTCAAACTTGTGACGTCACGAGTGACTCTTCACCTGTCATCATTTTCAAAATGGAGGAGGCTGAGTTCTATACCGGTAATTTGAAATCGCATAAAGGGAAGAAGATTAAGAGCTATTCAGTTGGATTTAAGGTCGAAGCTATTGAATACTATTATGCTAAAAAGAACAGTAAGCAGCTATGTTTTATTAATATACCGTAGCTGCGTGTGTCAAATACAAACCCTGTTTCCATATGAGTTGGGAAATTGTGTTTGATGTAAATATAAATGGAAAATAATGATTTGCAAATCATTTTCAACCTATATTCAGTTGTATATGCTACAAAGACAACATATTTGATGTTCAAACTGCTAACCTTTTTTTTTGCAAATAATCATTAACTTTAGAATTTGATGCCAGCAACACGAGACAAAGAAGTTTAGAAAGGGGGCAATAAATACTGATAAAGTTGAGGAATGCTCATCAAACACTTATATGGAACATCCCACAGGTGTGCAGGCTAATTGGGAACAGGTGGGTGCCATGATTGGGTATAAAAGCAGCTTCCATGAAATGCTAAGTAATTCACAAACAAGGATGGGGTGAGGGTCACCACTTTGTAAGCAAATTGTCGAACAGTATTAGAACAACATTTCTCAACAAGCTAGTGCAAGGAATTTAGGGATTTTACCATCTACAGTCTGTAAAATCATCAAAAGGTTCAGAGAATCTGTACAAATCACCGCACGTAAGCGATGATATTACGGACCTTTGATTCCTCAGGCGGTACTGCATAAAAAAACCGACATCCGTGTGTAAAGGATATCACCACATGGGCTCAGGAACACTTCATAAAACCACTGTCAGTAACTACAATTGGTCGCTACATCTGTAAGTGCAATGTAAAACTCTACTATGCATAGCCAAACCCATTTATCAACAATATCCTGAAACGCTGCCGGCTTGGCTGGGCCCGAGCTCATCTAAGATGGACTGATGCAAAGTGAAAAGGTGGTCTTTGGTCTGACGAGTCCACATTTCAAACTATATTTGGAAACAGAGAACGTGGTGTGCTCCAAATCAAAAAGGAAAATAACCATTCGGATTGTTATAGGCGCAAAGTTCAAAAGCCAGCATTTGTGATGGTATGGGGGTGTATTAGTGCCCAAGGCATGGGTAACTTACACATCTGTGAAGGCACCATTAATGCTGAAAGGTCCATACAGGTTTTGGAGCAACATATGCTGTCATCCAAGCAACGTTATCATGGACACTGCTTATTTCAGCAAGACAAGTGTTACAACAGCGTGGCTTCGTAAAAAAGAGTGCAGTTACTTTCCTACTCGCCTGCAGTCCCATCGAAAATGTGTGGCACAATATGAAGCGTAAAATACGACAGCGGAGACCCCGGACTGTTGAACGACTGAACCACTACATAAAACAAGAATGGGAAAGAATTCCACTTTCAAAGCTTCAACAATTAGTTTCCTCAGTTCCCAAAGGTTTATTGAGTGTTGTTAAAAGAAAAAGTAATGTAACACAGTGGTGAACATGTCCTTTCCCAACTACTTTTGCACGTGTTGCAGCAATGAAATTCTAAATTAATTATTATTTGCAAAAAAAAAAAAAAGTTTGAGTTTGAACATCAAATATCTTGTCTTTGTAGTGCATTCAATTGAATATGGGTTGAAAAGGAATTGCAAATCATTGTATTCCGTTTATAGTTACACCTAACACAATTTTCCAACTCATGTGAAAACGGGGTTTGTATGAGTCAACAAGCCATTCTTTTGAACGGTTCTTTCGTAATAAATACAGTAATATCAGTTTGAATAAAAATTGAAGGGAAAAATAGGCATTGTGTTTATAGGGTAATATTAAAGGCCTACTGAAACCCACTACTACCGACCACGCAGTCTGATAGTTTATATATCAATGATGAAATATTAACATTGCAACACATGCCAATACGGCCGGTTTAGTTTACTAAATTACAATTTTAAATTTCCCGCGTAGTTTCCTGTTGAAAACGTCGCGGAATGATGACGCGTGTTTGTGACGTTATTGGTTGGAGGGGACATTTTAGCCCAGCACCACTTACGGCTAATAGTTGTCTCTTTTCATCGCGCAATTACTCAGTATTTTGGACATCTGTGTTGCTGAATCTTTTGCAATTTGTTCAATTAATAATGGAGACGTCAAATAAGAATGTTGTTGGTGGAAAGCGGTGGATTGCAGCTGCCTTTAGCACCGAAACACAGCCGGTGTTTCTTTGTTGTGAAGCTTTAACACAGAGCAGTCAAGCGAACATGTTTCTCTACGTCAACCAGCAAGTTTTTGGATGGGAAAATTGTGATATTAAGTCGGCTCTTACCGGAGACTTCAGCGGATTATGCGACTTCCTCCTGCAGATCAAAAAGGCAGCTCTGATCTTGGCTCCTGCATTGGCTTCTCTGAGAGACACTGGCGTTCACCGCAGCCATCCGACTTTCAGGTATGACTTTACAATCTCACTAAAACACCATTAAAACAATAAGCCATACTTGCCAACCCTCCCGGATTTTCCGGGAGACTCCCGAAATTCAGCGCCTCTCCCGAAAATCTCCCAAAATTCAAGCGGAGCTGGAGGCCACGCCCCCCTACATTGAGTCAGACCTGACTCAATGTTGTGACCCTCTTAAACAAGACAATACTGCT
This sequence comes from Nerophis ophidion, assembly GCF_033978795.1. Lineage (NCBI taxonomy): Eukaryota > Metazoa > Chordata > Actinopteri > Syngnathiformes > Syngnathidae > Nerophis > Nerophis ophidion. The sequence goes on from NC_084620.1 coordinate 12,424,854, forward strand.
ATCTGCTGTACATAGAATAGAATGTAAATATATTCTACATTTATCCTGAAGCCCACAGTAAAGAGACGTAACTTCATCACGTCGCCTGGTTATTGACTCCAACCCAATATATTACACCGTCGACGGGCAAAATGAAGAAATACGCTTGCAAGTTCCAGAACGATTGGAAACAAGAATTTCAGTTTATCCAGGAGAGTTCGAAGGGGAAGGGGTATGTTGCCTGTAAATTTTGTAGAACAGACTTCTCCATTGAACACGGCGGCCGAACGGATATTCAGCCATTAACGGTCAACGAAGCACAAAGCGTCCGCAGCGCAGCATCGTTCACAACCCAGTATTATGGGCCACCTCGCAAAATGAAGACCCGATGGGGTATCTTATGCTGAGACAAAGATGGCTATGCAAATAGCTGATAGCAACATCCCGTTCTCATTTGCAGATGTCTACAACAAATCCGTGAAAGATGTTCCCGGATTCGGAGATCGCTCGCCAATACACAAATGGCAGAACAAAGGTTACTGAAATAGTGAAAGGTAAGTGTTGTTGTTGTTTTTTTTACTAACCAGCAAGCACAGTACAATTAGTAGAACAACTGTGTTTTTATTACTGTGTATTTGATAGGTGCCGTCGGAAATTCAGCTATTTCTTTTATTTATATATATAATAAAATAAATATATATGGCTAGAATTCACTGAAAGTCAAGTATTTCATATACATATATATATATATATATATATATATATATGCATATATATATACATATATATATATCTATATGAAATATGTATGAAATACTCGAGTTGGTGAATTATACGCCACCCCTCTTAACCACGCCCCCCGCCCCAACCACGCCCACAACCACACCTCCTCCCTACCCTGACCACGCCCCTCAAACCCCCACCCCCCACCTCCCGAAAACGGAGGTCTCAAGGTTGGCAAGTATGCAATAAGCAGATAAGGGATCTTCCAGAATTATCCTAGTAAATGTGTCTAATTACATCTAAAACGGTCCCACTGCCGCTGCCTGGAGCCGTCGCTTTTTCTTTTTTTGTGCTTCACTCTAACTTTCTTCATCCACAAATTTTTCATCCTCGCTCAAATTAATGGGTAAATTGTCGCTTTCTCGGTCCGAATAGCTCTTGCTGCTGGTGGCTCACATTATAAACAATGTTAGGATGTGAGGAGCCTTCACACCGGTGACGTCACACGCACATCGTCTGCTACTTCCGGTAAAGGCAAGGCTTTTTTATTAGCGACCAAAAGTTGCGAACTTTATCGTCGATGTTCTCTACTAAATCCTTTCAGCAAAAATATGGCAATATCGCCAGAAATTATCAAGTATGACACATAGAATGGACCTGCTATCCCCGTTTGAATAAGAAAATCTAATTTCAGTAGGCCTTTAACAGAGGTAGTAATACTACTAAAAATCATTTCCTGACAGACAAGTTGTACAGTAATATTTACTAAAAAGCAGGAGTGAGTGGGTCGATCGATACGATTAGCAGTAGTTTTGATACCAAGGGGTAAATTAGTATTGGATCAATAGTAGTGTGATGGAAAACATTTTTTTCAGTTTTTCTATACTTATTTTCAAAAATGTTGATGTTTTTTGTGTTGATTATATTGTTACATTGATATTTACATATTTATTTTAACAAACCTACTAAATAAATAGTTGGATCAAGCGGGTTTTAGGGGCAAGATTCCAATTGATTTATTTGAATGTTTTGATCGTGGCCATGTACTGCTTGCCTGTGTATCGGCTGGGGACATCTCTGCGCTGCTGATCCGCCTCCGCTTGGGATGGTTTCCTGCTGGCTCCGCTGTGAACGGGACTCTCGCTGCTGTGTTGGATCCGCTTTGGACTGGACTCTCGCGACTGTGTTGGATCCATTATGGATTGAACTTTCACAGTATCATGTTAGACCCGCTCGACATCCATTGCTTTCCTCCTCTCCAAGGTTCTCATAGTCATCATTGTCACCGACGTCCCACTGGGTCATTATTGTCACCGATGTCCTACTGGGTGTGAGTTTTCCTTGCCCTTATGTGGGCCTACCGAGGATGTCGTAGTGGTTTGTGCAGCCCTTTGAGACACTAGTGATTTAGGGCTATATAAGTAAACATTGATTGACATTGATTGATAATAAATGGAAATACTTGTATAATAATATTTATATTATTACGTTGTCTTATACTACCGTACTATACTATACAGTCTTTCTACTAAAATATGTTTTCTTTGCCTAAAATGATTGGCCTGTGTAAAGGTTTTATCATTCAAGTCAACTGTCCAGGGTGTACGCCTCCATCCGCCCAAATGCAGCTGAGATAGGCTCCAGCGACCCCAAAAGGGACAAGCGGTAGAAAAAAAAGCTGAATCTGATTCTGAAAAATGGATGGATGGATGTATAAAAATGGCAATATCCCTATTTACTGGGTATCCGATCGATACCGATGTACAGGCGTAATGTGTCACAGAATATATTGATTTTGCTCTACAATAAATATTTTTTAAAACGTGTGATACACTCGCTTAGTCGTAGTGAATCTAATCGAAACTGTAATTTCCCGGGAAAACATTATAGTCCTTTCGGCCAATCGCGACCGAGTAACTTTCACTAGCCCCGCCTTCAATGACGACTGCGGCGAGGGAAACGGTCCAATACCATAAAAGGAAAATACTCGGGCATGCGCAGTAGCTGTAGTTTTGTTCGAAGTGAAGTGCTGCCTGGAACTGCCCTTACAAGCTGCAAAGTCGTCCACATTTGAGTTTAACGCCACATTTTGTACATTTCCTTGCTCTCTATGCATCGGGGAGACCATGTTAGGTCATCACTATCCCAATGCAGACAAGTCGCAACAACTGGTCAATTATGTGGAGGATTATCTGGAATGTGTGGAGTCCCTGCCTTTGGACGTACAAAGAAATGTTTCCCTCCTACGGGAAATTGATGCAAAGTATCAAGGTAATGTGTCTTAACGTATGTTTACTTTTTGAGCCACCATCAACGACCTCACCGGCAGAGTGCTGCAATGGTCGAGTAAAGTCGCCTGTCTTGTTTCCCCATTTTGCACAAACCCTATCCGCAGCTTTCCAAATTTGCCAATGAGCACAATATACACCGAACAAATACGAAACAAGTAGGAAACGCGTTCCTTAAACCCGGTATTGGATCTCTCCGGCATCGAATCCCATTGGAAAAGGCGGACATTTTATATTTATTCCTGGTAAAAAGCATACATATGCATTATTACATTACCCAGCAGCTCGGACTAATGTCATAAATCCTCTCGTACGTTCGACATCTACATAATGGTGTCGAAGTCAACACAATACGATGACAAAAATCAACTGTTATTTGACACAAGTCACCACAGGATCTTAAAAAGAGTGAAAGCCAAGTCAACACTTCTGTATTGGATCATGCATCGCTCTACTCGAAACTAAAGCGTTCTTTTTGGGGGGAGAGAATCGTCCTCATCGTTACTTTAGTTGGTAGCAGCGGAGAAGCTAGCATGTTTTGCTACCCGCCACAATACACATTGGAACATTTAAAGAGTTGCGATGACCGTCTTGGTGTGATTTGTGTGTGCTGTTTTCGACACTCTGCTGCTCCGTCGACTCTTAAGCTTCTCTAGGCTCCGCCCCTGTCACGTGTTCTCGCTGTGTTGTCACTTCCGGTCGAGGGGGAGCAGTGTTCAGCAGTGATGTGCGATACCACTCATTTTCTTTCCAGATCGATACGGAGTAAAATTCAGGCTGGTGTCGGCGTTGACAATCTTTATGCAAATATATCTAATGCATTGTTTTTCAACCACTGTGCCGGTGTGCCGTGGGAGATTATCTAATTTCACCTAAAATTTTTTCCAAACCACTAATTATAGTCTGCAAATTTTGTGTTGTTGTTGTTGAGTGCCAATGCTGTCTAGAGCTGGGCAGAGTAATCGTGTAATACTCTTCCATATCAGTAGGTGGCCGCCACTAGCTAATTGCTTTGTAAACGTCGGGAACAGCGGTGGGCAGGGTGCAGGTAAAATGTTGTCTAGAGAGTCCCCCTAAGAAAAGGCATCGAAGCTTAGAGAAGGCTATGCAGAACGAAACTAAAACTGAACTGGCTACAAAGTAAACAAAAATAGAATGCTGGACGACAGCAAAGACTTACTGTGGAGCAAAGACGCCGTCAACAATGTATACATCCGAACATGACACGACAATCAACAATGTCCCCACAAAGAAGGACGAAAACAACCGAAATATTCTTGATTGCTAAAACAAAGTAGATGCGGGAAATATCGCTCAAAGGAAGACATTAAACTGCTACAGGAAAATACAAAAAAAGAGAGAAAAATACACCAAAATAGGGGCGCAAAACAAGAACTAAAACACGACGCAGGAAAACAGCAACAAACTCAAAATAAGTCACGGCATGATGTGACAGATGGTGATAGTGATGCATGGTTGGTTATGGATTTAAGTCATATCCAACAATTGTGACGACTTTTTCCTTTCAACTGAGTTTTATTTTTTTAATGATTTCTGCTGGTGGTGTGCCTCTGCATTTTTTTAACGCAAAAGATGTGCCTCAACTCAAAAAAGGTTGAAAAACATTGATCTAATGCACACTGGCCAACCCTCCTGGATTTTCCAGGAATCTCGCGAAATTCAGCACCTCTCCCGAAAACATCCAGCGACAAATTTCCCCCCGAAATTCAGGCGGTGCTGGAGGGGGGGTGGCCTCCAGCTCCATGCGGACCTGAGTGACGTGTGTAAAGAGCGTGTCTGCCCAATGACGTGATAACTGAGAATGATCGAGGGCGAGTTGTTGGTTTCTTATGTGGGTGTATTGTTAGGCAGTTTCATTAACGTCCTCCCAGCGCGGTAAAACAACACACAACAGCAGTCCGTTTTAGTCTACCGTAAAGCAGTTCATCTGCCAAATAGTAATGCTGAGACATTCCTAAACAGGACAATACTACCATCTACTGTACATGGAATTGGTTAGAAAGACAAGGACGGACAATTCAACCCTTATGTGTTATGTGTGTATAAATGAACACTGAAATTCAAGTATTTCTTATATATATATATATATATATATATGAAATACTTGACTTGGTGAATCTATACTCCTCCCCTCTTAACCCCGCCCCACCCTGCGACCATGCCCCCTACCCCCCACCTCCCGAAATCGAAGGTCTCAAAGTTGGCAAGTATGATCTAATATGCCTGCTAAAATTTAAAAAGTTGTGCGATTTATATTCAATAGACATTGAATATTGTTTTTTTTTTATAATTTATTTTATATATATACAAGTTTATTTTATATCTTCTGTTATCTGGGTTTTATCGTTTACTCGTTTATTTTTCTGTGGTACTGATCCCCCTGGGTCTGAAATACAATTACTACTACTTTGTATCTCATAGCATAAATTATACAATGCAGGAAAAAAAGGACAACATCCTACAAAGAACACAATTGTGTTTCGAACCATAGAAAATGAAATAAGTAAAATGATAGCATTACAACAAATTAACAAGAGCAATTTGGAAAGAAATGTATGTCACAATTCAGTTATGTAAGAATACTGAATATGTAAACACTTCACCATTCAACATTTAGACATCACTTCATTCAAAGTTTAGTTAATTTATTACACTGTGTTCCTGTTAATGATACATTTCAAATAACTAAAGTATTGATATTTTGATTTGAGAATATATATTGGAGCATAAAGATCTGGTATCGGCAGTATCGAATTTTCGGTATCGAACTGCACATCAATTGTCAGCAGAATAAAGTTGCTGAAAGACCTTATTTTTGTCTTACTTTCAATAACCGTATGATATAATATGACTATTACACGTGTGTTGCAACTTACAGAAGTGTTAAAGGAGGTGGATGAAGTGTTCGAGAAGTACAAAGGAGAGCAGGATGCTGCCCAGCGGAAGCGCCTGCAGGTCCAGTTGCAGCGTGCGCTCATCGTCATCCAGGAGCTGGGTGACGAGAAGATCCACGTGGTGACCCAGATGAATGAGTTGGCAGAGAACCGCTCACGCCAAATGGACTCCCACTCCTTGTGCCTCCAGGAACCCTGTGACCTCGAGCACCTGGTGCCGGAGCGGCGTCCCAACCTACAGGAGACCTGTGCTCCTGAACGCACCTCGGCCCGCCGCCCGCGACGCCAACGCAACAGTGAAAGCCGGGACTCCAGCCACCCGTCAGCAAATGGGTCTCTCGTGGATGACCCCATGGATGAACTGTCCATCCCGCCTCCCAGAGAGAAGAAGTCCAAATCTGCCAAGAAGAAGAAGCGCAAGGCAAAGCAGGAGCGAGACACTTCACCGGTGGACTTTGCTATTGACCCCAATGAGCCCACCTACTGCCTGTGTGAGCAGGTGTCTTATGGGGAAATGATTGGCTGTGACAATGACCAGTGCCCCATTGAATGGTTCCACTTCTCCTGTGTGGCACTGACCTATAAGCCTAAGGGCAAATGGTACTGTCCCAAATGCAGGGGGGACAGTGAAAAAACCATGGACAAAAGCCTGGACAAAAACAGAAAGGACCGTCGGTCGAGGTAGTGACCCACTTTCTGGTTTCAGTCCCAGTGTCAAGACTATCACTTGTAGTCAATTAGTGTACATGAAGAAGAGCACAATCAAACAGAGGAAGCAACATGCTTCCATTTTCATGAAGCTATTTGTTTTAGTCGAGTTATCCTTTATTTTGACATTAAATAATCAAATTAAAACATCTCTTTTCAAGCTCATCGTGTATTTTCATTAAAATAAGTATCAAGTTTATGTAGTCATAAATTAAGAAGGGACACTTATGAGGCATCCTAAAGAGAGTATGCAAACTGTTTATTCAAGTAAATAATCCCCGGCCTGACATCCATATAGATTTTGGGAATATTTAGTGAAAGGGTAAGATTTACTAAAAAAATATGCTTCTTATTTGATGAAAGAGCTGCCTTCCTCCACAATCAAATCAGTCACATATAATTTGTCAACTTAGCAGATAAAGTGACTGTTTTATAGGATCAAGTAGACCTCTTTGTAGCACTGATCAGACAACAATCAGGAAACTTTGTTAGTTCGGACGACAGGCTTTTGAGCAGTGGTCCCCAACCACCGGGACCGATTGGTACCAGGCCGCACAAGAAATTTAAAATAACAAACAAAAAACGTTTTTTTTATTTTTTATTTATTAAATCAACATAAAAAAAACAATATATACATTAAATATTAATATAGATCAATACAGTCTGCAGGGATACAGTCCGTAAGAACACATGTTTGTATTTCTTTATGAAACTCCCCCCCCGGTCCGTGGGACAAATTTTCAAGCGTTGACCGGTCTGCAGCAACAAAAAGGTTGGGGACCACTGGCTTTGAGGACTGCCTGGCAGGAGATCATTATGCTCAGAGTGTCATACCTTGATGACAAAGTCTGCTGATGGCATGCCTTGATGACAGAGTGTGATGTCAACCCTTCATGACAAAGAGTTCTGATGTCATATCCAGATGCCCTTTGGACAGCTAAGATCGAAGCGGTAAAAGAAAGTGTTTGTAATCGCTAGCGGAAGGGAACAACTCACAGGGCTAATTTATGAACACGGCACCCCCAAAAATAAATTTTTAAAAGGTGGGCGCCATCAGATATGAACGGAGGTCAACAGAATTGCTCCGAGATGAGCACGGAGGCTTCCACACACGGGCCAGCAGATGGCGTCCTTACCCTTGAGAAGATTCAACAGAACATTAAAGATTTTTTTGTACAACGTGGGCTGTTAGGTGAAGCTGTGAGAAGTTCTCAGGAGAACAAGGTAATAACACACCTTACAAACAAGCCTATTTACATAAATAATTTTTATTGTACGGCCAATTAGCTTTGAAAGGTGTAGAGGATCTGCACGCTAATCAGTTGCTTATTTCTCCACCAGAATACACTTTTAAGCCTGAAAGACAAAGAAAGGGATGACAAGATCAACAGTATCATCAAAAGCATTGTGGAGAAAAGCAGTGGCGACATCGCCAAGTTGCGGCAGCTCATCACTCACTGGGACGCCGAAGAGCGGGCCACGTCGGACTGTAACATAGACACAGCATCGTATGGCGTCGTCACCCAGCAGAAGATCAAGAAATACCTCAAGGATTTTTTCTCTCAGCGCATCATATACGCCGAACGAGAGGAAGAAGACTTGTGTTCCGGCGCCACTTCAGCAATAGGAATATTTGCAAGGGCGCCCGCCGTGATTACCAAGAAAGCACAAGACTCCGATACTTTGGACCCTGAGGAAGAGGACGACACTGGAATCTTTGAGGAGGAGCTGAGCGCCTACACAGATGAGCAATATATTAATCCAGATACCTTTGATGACCTGCAGACAGAAGAGACTTCCACGTTTTCCCAAACATTAGATGGTTCACTTTCTCCATCTGAAGAGGCAGACTTGGGTTCTCCTTCCACCTCACCCACTACCATCCTCGACCAGGCTAAGCATTTGCTATTAAATGTGATTAACCCTGTTGTTGAGACCATCGACACTGCAAGCAAAACAATAGTAGAAAAAATGAAATCTACCTTAATGTCTCCTGATGAGAATAAAACCAGCGAAGAGGAAGAGCCTTGTAACTCTGAGATGGAATCTATTTGCAGCCCTTCCTCTACACGGACTCAAAGCTCACGTGCTTCAACCATCATGAGTGACAGCAAATATGAGAGAGACTCAGACATCTTAGATCAAGAGGCAGAAGAGGATACTTGTAATTATCCTGACTTTTTGGAAGGGTCAATTGAATATCAACAGAGGGATGCAGGAGCAGCTGACATAAAATTACTACAGTCTCTAAATTTTCCCAGCGGATTAGAGGAACCTACACATACCCCGTGTAATTACCTCGAAACGTTTTCAACAGAATCCATCGAGAGCATCAGTAAAGCACATAACTTGGCTTGCACGGAAAACAGTAGACTCAATGAGCAGGTTGCCGGTGCAGTATGTTTGCCAGATCTGCTGGAGTGTGGTTCCACCCAAGACTCTGTTTCTACTGGCTACATGTCGCCAGAAAACATGGATGCAGGGTGGCTTTCATCAGAAGAGGGTGCATTTAATAAACTCAATTCACCAGAAGTCTGGCAACCGCCGAGTCCTCCATCAGTTGCTATAGCAGATAGTAAAATTATGTCTCCAAAAGGTTGGTCCACAGAGCAGCCTTTATTTGACACAACAGTAGATTATGTTAAATCACTAGAAGACTGGGTGGAAAGGAGGCCTTCTTCTGAGGCAACAGTAGAGAGTGATTTTACCTCAGAGAATTGGGTAACAAAGAGACCTTCATCAGAAGCTGAGGAATATGCTAAATTTGAGTCATCAGAAGATCGGGTTGCAAAGAAGCTTTCATCGGTTGCACCAGCTGATAGTGATCTTTACTCACCTGAGGACTGGGTCACAAAGAGGCCATCAGAAACATTAGCAAATGCTGATTGCAAGTCCCCAATGGACTATGTCCCAAAGAGGTCTTCATCGGTTGCTGGAGTAGATGAGATCTGCAAGTCTCCAGAAGAATGGATCGCAAGGAGGCCTTCGGAATCATTGGCAAATGCTGATTGTAAGTCCCCAGAGGACTATGTACCAAAGAGGTCTTCATCGGTTGCTGTAGTAGATGCGGTCTGTACGTCTCCAGAAGACTGGATCACAAGAAGGCCTTCATCCGAATCAGGAGCATATGCTGATCCCCTATCTCCAGCAGACCAGGTAACAAAGAGGCCTTCATCAGTTGCAATGTTAGATGCTGAACTTAAATTGCATGAAGTCAGTACAGTCAAGAGGTCTTCAACAGAAGCAGGTGCATATGTTGAACTCAAGTCACCAGAAGACTGGCTCACTCAGAGTCCATCAGTTGCAGAAGTAGAGGCTGGACGCAAATTTTCTGAAGGCTGCGAGTCGAGGAGGTCTTCATCAAAAGCGGTTGTAGACACCCCTAAGTTGTCAGAAGGCAGGGGATTCAGCAGGTCTTCATCTAAAGAGCCCGAAGATATGGACAAGAAAGTGTCAGAGGACAGCGTTGGCAAGAATATTTTATCTGATACGACAGACCTTGAAGAGACACCATCTCTAGAACTTCACACCAGGACATCCCTTTGGAAGAGGTGGCTCATAAGACGGCCGCGAAAGATACACCCACTTCTAGAGGACTGTCCTGGTACTATCCTGGACTGTATAGGAGCCAAACCAGCTATCAGGCCAATTTTCAAAAAAGTCAAATCCATGTGGAAGACCCACTATGGCAGAAGGAAAAGTAAGAGGGTGAAAACAAAGAGCGACAGAAAAGGCGAGAGAACACCATATCCAATCATTTTAGAAAACAAAACAGAAGAAGACTTGTCTTATTCTTTTGACTCGTCCAAAGTGTCAGTGACGTTACCACTGAGCGATAGCAGCACCAATGAAGATTTAAGCACTGACGAACAATCTTCACATTTTGTGGAGGATGCACATGACATGACAAGTTTCTTTGAAAACATGTTTAAGAAGGAGTTTTCCAAACAGTTAGAGAAGTCCCTTAAAAGGAGTCTCTTTAATGTAGTCAATGATTCCATTCCCGAAAAAGGATCATCGGCACATCGAGACAAATCAAACGTTCGGCGTAGCCGACCTTAAAGAAAACTTTCCCTCAGTTATAGGGGAGGATTTTAACTCTCCAATATTTGTGTACAGAACCTGATATAACTTTGGCACTTTCTACAATAAAAATGTCTTTCCATACATCAGGTATGTTTTCTCACTTTTGCTCATTTACAATGTGCAGTGGAATGAATATTATTTCCACCTAATGTCCAAGGGAAACTCGGGGTAAAATATGTATTCATTTAAAGTTAATATAATATTTTCACATCATAATCATGATGTAGTGTCCTAACAAATTTAACACAGTCGGTCATCCGTTAAAGTACTCAAAATGTTTTATTTATGTACAAGATATTTTCAGGTCAAACAAAATCATGAGAAAATAGCAAAAGGAGTAAAATTGTGTTTTAAAATGACCACGTTGTAACATGTAACACTTGCACTTTCAGACCAAAGTGTAGGCAGTGGGATTCAGTACCTTCATGTTGGAGAAATTCTGAAGAAGCAGACAATCCTGCCGATACATGAACCTCTTATTGATGTTCACGAGCACAGCTCGTGTCCGGTTTGCCTCAGTTTGGAAGGTGGATTCGGCCATTGCTAGAACCTTCTTGGACAGCAGCAAGAGTGCAGCTCTTCGGGGTTAATCGTCATCTTTGCCTCCTGTCTTACTCAGCTACAACACAGCGGAGAACAACAATTACCGCAACAGAAGTGTGCACCAGTCTCACACGGTCTCGATTCAGATATTAATCCACTTACGTGCTGGATGTACAGTGAGCATAGAGAGGAAAAACATACAAGACAAAAATCAATAGTGCTCTTTGTTAAATGTGTGCCATGTTGTGGTGGAAGGTTTAAAAACATACTTTGATGACGTCGATCCAGTTCCAACCTCTAGGCAATTCCCCTTTGTGGTCTGAAAACACAATCTATACATTAGTCAGGATGACTGAAATTTCACTAAAGAGTTCTCCTTGTGTATTTTTGCTCCTGAAAATGAATCTGGTAGTCATTTTACATAACATAATATTAATGAATTTTTAAGAAATCGGTAGATACATATTTGGAATGCCTCTTTTCTATCCTCAGAGTCGATATGCTGCCCCCTCTTGGTGTGACATCACTCGCAAAAGTGGAGCCAATTTTCTCGCATAGACAATGTGGATAAAGGCATGTAAAACTAGCATTTTGATCACTTAATTGCATGTTTTTGCCGACATGGCCCATTATTACTTAAAATGATATGCATAACATTATATATTTTAATATTTATATGTATTTAGTGTAATATATGTATTTATATATGTAAGTAGGGGGAAGCTCATTTTCAGCTACTCTAAACACGAGTACAGTCTCCAATTACAAATCATATACAGATGCTAGATTTTACAAAGAAAAGATCACTCATAGCAGTGGTTCTCAAACATTTTTCACCAAGTACCACCTCAGAAAACCCTTGGGTATCCAAGTACACCCATAATGACCAACATTGAAATAAAGTAGCATAGTATGCTTAAGTATTAATTCATTAAAAATAAGGCAGGGGTTTTATTTTGCAAGAATATTTAATATTTTTGGCCACTAACATCACACGCAGTTTGAATGAACAGTAACATTGTTTGAAAATGTAATTAAATGATTGTTTAGCATACACGTACCACAGTTTCAGAATCACAGAGGATTGTAAAATTCTACATATCAACTTGTAACATACTGTAATTTCTGTACTATATGCCGCTACTTTTTACTAAGCTTTGAACACTGTGGCCTGTAAAACGGTGCGGCTATTTACAGATTTGTTTTCGCTGATGGCCATAATACAAATAGTAAAAAAAAACAAAAAACAAGTATTTAAACTAAAAAGGTGTGTTATTGTTTTTGCAATCTTTTGGAAGAGTTTGCTAACTGCTTTAGTGCCCTTCCTTTTAGAGCGGTGGCTCTAAATCTTTTTTCACCTAGTACCACCTCAGGAAAAAAAGTTGGCTCTCCAAGTACCACCATAATGACCAACATTAAAATACAGTAGCCTAGTAAACCTCAGTATTCGTTAAAAAAAACAGACCAGAGGTGTGATGTCTGTCGGAGTGTTTTCGTGTGTGCTATCCAAATGTTATCAAGCTAACGTTGTTAGCATGAGCTAATATGCTAACAAGTTAATGATTGTGTTAGTATTATTAACATACAATAGCATTACTTTTGTATAGTTTCAGTTTCACAAATTCCTGAGTAAATACACCAAGACGTCATCATGGAGTTATTGAGTCTATTTAGCTGATTGAAGAGCTACAGTAGCTTCCGCAGCTAGTGGGTCCATGACAATGACTTCTGTTTTGTTTGATCAACCGTTTAACTGCCACGTGAGAGTCAATGTTTGGAAAAAATTAAGTTATGTAAATATACATTTACAAAATCTGTGTAAATTACTAATTTCGCAACGTATATACAGTATCTGAGGCTTATAGTACGGTACAGGTAACATATGTAAAAATATTTTTTTCTTCTAAAAATTAGTGGGTGTGGCTCATATACTTCCTCATTCTCCGCAAATCACTTTTCAGGCAGGGACGGTGTGTTTGAGACCATGGGAAAAACTCACATCAAATCCAAACTACACAAACATAAAACATTAACACAAGTAAAACAGTATGAATTGATATATATATATATATAATGGACGTCAATGTGGATGACTATGAGAAACCTTGGAGAAGACCGCAGATGTGGGTGACCCCCTCCCCAGGGTAAAATATATATATATATCCTATAATTTCTGCACTATTGACGAGTGATGTACCTGTACCGTAAAATTGACCACCGGAAAAAAGACTGATCACCGAAAACCGCGCTACCAAAACCGGATTTGAACAAAATGCACGCCATTGTGACTGTCTGGAGCATTGTCAGCATGTCTATAATGTGGACATACCGTATGTTTCGGACTATAAGTCGCAGTTTTTTTCACAGTTTGGCCAGGGGTGCGACTTATACTCAGGAGCAGAGGTGGGTAGTAACGCGCTACATTTACTCCATTACATCTGCTTGAGTAACTTTTGGGATAAATTGTACTTCTAAGAGTAGTTTTAATGCAACACACTTTTACTTGAGTATATTTATAGAGAAGAAACGCTACTTTTACTCCGCTCCATTTATCTACAATCAGCTCGCTACTCGCTATTTTTTTTATCGATCTGTTAATGCACGCTTTGTTTGTTTTGATTTTGTCAGACACGCATTCAAGGATCTACGCATGCCTGCGTTTCACCAATCAAATGCAGTCACTGGTGACGTTGGACCAATCAAAAAAAACCAGGCGGTCACGTGACCGTCACACGTCGAATCCAACCGAAAAAAGTTGAAAAACTTATTGGGGTGTTACCATTTAGTGGTCAACTGTACGGAATATGTACTGTACTGTGCAACTTATTAATAAAAGTTTCAATCAATCAAAAGTGTAAAGGAAAAAAAGACACTTTATTTCAACCGTACTTCCCGTCAAAAGCCTAAAGACTGATCGCACAGTTCAAGTCTTCACATTAAAAGTGCCACTCCATCGCGCCTGCGCTAACAAAATAAGAGTCTCCGAAAGCCAGCGCAAACAAGCGAGCGAGTTACGGATTTTGCCGCCAATGTATTTCTTGTAAAGTCGATAAAAACGAATTTGGAAGCTGGACAAATAAGATGCCAAAAACCAACGACTTTCATGTGTTATTAGACAGAAAGGAGGAACTTTTTTTCTCCTCCATTTGAAAATGTGGACATTATCAGCACTACTGTCTGATTCCAATCAATACAAGTCATAAGAATCAGGTAATACACCAACTTATATTCTTGTCTTCATGAAAGATAAGAATCTATATGTTAAACATGCATGTATATTCATTAAAACACCTTTAACGTGTCAACAAAAACGGCAAAATAAATAACTATAAATTATATACTGTATATATATATATATGATATGTGTGTGTATGTATATATGAGGTAGATCACCTCGACTTGGTCATTTATTAAGTAATTGATTAACGTTGAAAAACTTATTGGGGTGTTACCATTTAGTGGTCAATTGTACGGAATATGTACTGTACTGTGCAATCTACTAATACAAGTTTCAATCAATCAATCGATGAATGCCTAATGAGCCTATGGTGCTGTTAAGTCATTGTGGCTCAATTTACCTTAATTTTTTTTATTTTAATGTATTATTATTTAATATATATTGTCGTTTTAGTTGCTTAAGACATATTCCTGGCTCTGAATTTGCTCATTGCTATTTTTATGTTTTTGTGCATTATTTGTTGCCGTAATCATTAAACAAACAGGTTACTCATCAGTTACTCAGTACTTGAGTAGTTTTTTCACAACATACTTTTTACTTTTACTCAAGTAAATATTTGGATGACTACTCCTTACTTTTACTTGAGTAATAAATCTCTAAAGTAACAGTACTCTTACTTGAGTACAATTTCTGGCTACTCTACCCACCTCTGCTCAGGAGCGACTTATGTGTGAAATTAAGACATTACCGTAAAATATCAAATTATATTATTTACATCATTCATGTAAGAGACTAGATGTATAAGATTTCATGGGATTTAGTATTTAGGAGTGACAGATTGTTTGGTAAACATATAGCATGTTCTATATGTTATAGTTATTTGAATGACTCTTACCATAATATGTTACGTTAACATACCAGGCACCTTCTTAGTTGGTTATTTATGCGTCATATAACCTACACTTATTCAGCCTGTTGTTTACTATTCTTTATTTATTCTAAATTGCCTTTCAAATGTCTATTCTTGGTGTTGGGTTTTATCAAATAAATTTCCCCCAAAAATGTGACTTATACTCCAGTGCGACTTATATATGTTTTTTTCCTTCTTATTATGCATTTTCGGAGCGACTTATACTTCGAAAAATACTGTGATCTTCATGTATATTGCAGATATACCCACGGATAGCCGTCTACTAAATGTGCAAATATTAAGAGGACAGTGGCGGCTTTTCAGAACTAAAAGTCCAACGAGAGCAACAGCGCCAAGCAAGTGCGATGTCATGCTTGCTGCAGCGAGCCTCTTTCGTCACGGACATCAAGGGACATTAGTTAAGATTTTCTAAACATGAGTACATTCCATAATAACACCAGAAGAAGATTCTAGATGAGTTCCTAGTTTTTAATTAAAAAAAGTAATTAAAAGTCTGGAAACACTTGAAAAAATCTTAAAGTACATCGTACAAAAAGCAGTAACATTTGAACGTTAATACGAATTTATGATAACAGACTTGTTTTAAATGTATGTTTACATTATTTTTTTTTTAGCCTTTTTAAAGAAAATCATATCATCATAGCAGTTTAGGGGAAACCCTGCTAGCCAATATGAAATTGCCACTGGGCTACTGCTTGTGACATCAGCAGGCTAATACAGGCCCGCCCACCTTTTAGAGTCAAAAATGGGTGTTCCAAAATGTGTTAAAACAATGTGTAGGAAAACAAGCCGAATACCACTAATGTGCCTATTTTGGGGGTTACTTTACTTGTAGACATAATTTTTAGGTGAAGAATAGGGGTGTTACGGTACACAAAAATTTCGGTTCGATACGTACCTCGATTCCGAGATCTTGGTTCGGTTCATTTTCGGTACAGTAAGAAAATAACAAAATATACATTTTTTGGTTATTTACCAAATTTGCAAAATCTTCCACCAAAAATATTTTTCTTAGTGGAATATTTGATGTGAAGTAATGGGAACCTTGGATAGGTCAATAATTCATAATAACATTGATTTTGATTCAATATTATGTTTTGAACAATGACAGTTTGAAAGAAAAAAAACGGTTTGTTTTATTAGTCAACATTGCAACTTTTTCTAAATTACATTTAACTTCTAGGCTTTTTTTATTTCATTTTTGTTGTTTTTGTTTATTTTAATAGTATTTTTAGAATGTACCATGGGCCTTTAAAACATTCGCTGTGGGCCGCAAATGGCCTCAGGGGCACACTTTTGACACCCCTGCTTATAGATAATAAAAAATAAAATCTAATAAATCTATGGATGAAAAGCAGAGCCTGTTGACGCATGCGCGTTTATCATAAGTCTGTCGCTCTCTCTGTCTCTGCCCCTCCCTCACGAATGCTGCTGCGTGCACAATTTGTTTTGTTTTTAACCCCTTCTTAACCCCGAACGTACATTGAAAATACACGCAACCCTAACTTAAAATGCCGGACATTTGAGGCATTTAAGAAACTCCACCCAGAAAGAGGACTTATCCGGTAAAAAGAAGAGGTATGGTCAGTCTCTCGATCGTAGCTCAGTCGCTGCTAGCATGCCATGTGTTGTGCCTCGGTGTGCATTGTTTACACAACGTGCGGTACGCTACTTATTATGTCCGTGTGGAAACTCGTTCGGTACACCTCTGAACCGAACCGAAACGGTTCAATACGAATACACGTACCCTTACACCCCTAGTGAAGAACCATGAAATAAGTGCCAATGTTCTTGGAATTAGTTGGGCCCTTCAACTGTCTATAAACATACTATCATAAGAGTGATGGTCAGAACAAGAGGTGATAAAGCATCATTCCACACCTGTACGACTAATGATCCTCCTCTTCTGAGCTTTGGTCAGCTGCTCCCTCTTCTCCTTCTTTTTGGCAGTCGCCGTGGTCAATGTCACCTCACTGTTGGACGTTAAGGTCTGAGGGTCATAAGCAGTCTGTCACAGCAAAGTAATCTTTAAAAAAGACTTCTGCGAGAAACAATACAGACCACAGCAGTGACTACAGGTGTGTGGTTCTCCATCAGGGCTTCCTGGTTCTCTTTGGCCCACTCAAACAGTGTGTACATCATTGCAGTCCCCATGTTGGCCTCCACTTGCTCTTCCAGCTTGGATAGGATGAGCTGCTTTGTGCCTGGAGCGCTGACATGAACAATAAAATACATTTTAATTAAAAAACAATTCACAACCAGATGTTGAGAATGAAACTTACAGTCTGTTGTTAAAAAAGCCATCAAGGGAGATTTGTGGGCCAATCTCAGGGTATGTCTCTGGCCATGTTACATCCAGAATGAATGCTTTGGAGTCCTCCAGGTCTCCTATCTGTGGATTCATGAATTGAAAGGCATGAAAACTACCAGTTTGTCCAGCTTTAGGCTATTTACAGTAAGAAACAATCAGGGTACTTACTCGTAATTGAAAGGAAACTGGACTAAGCTCTTTAAAACATTCATCGCCCTCATAGATAGAGCGAAGAGCTTCCAACTCCATCTAAAATATTCAGCAAAGAAAAACAATCATTTATTTTTCCTTGCAGGGTCTTTATAATAGTGGCACCCGTTTAGCCCCTGGGACTGGCTGATATCAACACAGGGCAGGGGTGGACAACCTTGACTGTCAAAAGGTTTTGCCCTCTCTTACACTAAAGAAAAATAGCCTGGATGCGCAAAACTTAACACAGTGTTTAAAGTTTTGAAAGTCAGAATCTTTTTATATTATTTTATCTATTACAGCATTGAATACAACAAATAGAAGTGATGTGTTGATGTGTAAAGCAGTGCTTCTTAAATATTTTCTGGTACGCACCCCATGGAAGAAGAAAATATTTTTCGCCCCCCGACTCTCCACCATGACTATAAATAGTATAATTTGTCGACAAAATTGTTATAACTATACTTCTGTATAACAATGTACGCTTATTAATATTAAGTAAAAAACACACCGGTTTTGAAGTCAAGTGCTATATACGCTTAATCATATTCTGGTAAGGCAAAAAAAGCATGTTCCCGAGGTCACAAGCGCCCACCCTGGCAACGCACCACCCCACCCCAGGGGGGCCTACCCCACCATTTGAGAAGAACTGGAGATAGGCACCAGCGCCCCCCGCGACCCCAAAGGGAATATGCGGTAGAAAATGGATGGATGGATGGTGTAAGGATGTCATGTCCCTCCCATCTGAATACAGTTTAGACCAGGGTATTGGCAATGACTTCACGATACATATCATCACACGATATTGCGATATTCTACATAACTCACTGATAAATCTAAAATGCCTTGCCAACCCCTGACATATATGGTTGTAGATGTAGCCAAAATCAAAACCACAACTAACCATTGCTTACATTTACTCAGATAACAGGTGATCTGTTTTTAACATACCTCAGATTCTTGAGTTAATTCAATATCCATTTGTGCATATTTGTACTTTTCTATTATTATAAGGTGTGTTTGCAAAAGAGTATTGTATATTGTTCTAAGCTGTGATTTGGGGGTTGAGCTCTAGGGGACAGCAACCTTAATCTGCTAACATAGCCGTGTATAAAGAGTATGGCCAACTGAACGACAGGTGCCACGTTTTTCTACCGTATGCGGCTGTGCCTGGAAGCATGCAAATGCTGTCGTTTTGGCGTTAGTTTTCATGATGAAATAAAACAAAATAATATGTCTAATTATATTTCGAAACATACTCCACCTTATGAAATTACAATAAAACATGCTTTTATTTAGTTTAAGTACAATTATGCAGCCATATTTGATGCAGTATGGTGCTAAATTCAGGCAGTGTTTAGTGACCAGCAGGTTCTCTAACACTTATTCGACGGTGCAATCAATAAAGGTAAAAAAAAAATACACCGAACGACCCAAAAAATAAATATTATCCTCATTTTGCCAAAATTTTAATAAGCTTTGGACTAACAATCACTTTGAAATAATTACTTTTCCCCATATTTCTTAAACATAACTCAGATATGGTTACACCAGACAATACAGAGTGATTTTTGGTCCATAACATATTTTGCTTTATTCATTATCGATATATTTTTTGGC
The DNA here is from genome assembly GCF_033978795.1 of Nerophis ophidion. Classification (NCBI taxonomy): domain Eukaryota; kingdom Metazoa; phylum Chordata; class Actinopteri; order Syngnathiformes; family Syngnathidae; genus Nerophis; species Nerophis ophidion. The sequence continues at coordinate 12,444,325 of NC_084620.1, forward strand.
GCCTTATGTAGTATATTTTCATGAGCATTCCAGTTCATTTTATCATCTATGATTACACCCAACATTTGGTTGCTTTTACTCCTTCAATGTCCATCTATTTGTATTTGTTTTTGACTTTCTCTTCTACTGTTACCAAATTGCTTTTTTAAAATTTGACTGAGATCTAAGGATAGCCTGTTTTTTCAAACCATTTGATTGATTGAAACTTTTATTAGTAGATTGCACAGTTCAGTACATATTCCGTACAATTGACCACTAAATGGTAACACCCGAGTAAGTTTTTCAACTTGTTTAAGTCGGGGTCCACATTAATCAATTCATGGTAATTTAATTTAATTGCTTTAATTAGTTAATATCTTCTGTTATTAATTATGTATGTTCTGGCCTGAACAAAATGCAGATGTTGTGTGTTTACCTCACACAAGACACTGTAATCGGTGTCCATTGTTGACGGCGAACCGGCAAACTCTTGTGAAGTGAAGTGAATTATATTTATCTAGGGCTTTTTCCTCAAGTGACTCAAAGCGCTTTACATAGTGAAACCCAATATCTAAGTTACAATTAAACCAGTGTGGGTGGCACTGGGAGCACGTGGGTAAAGTGTCTAGTCCAAGGACACAATAGCATTGACTAGGATGGTGGAAGCGGGGATCGAACATGCAACCCTCAAGTTGCTGGCACGGCCGCTCTACCAACCGAGCTATACCGCCCCATACTTGTCTTCTTTTCGGGTTGTGGGAAAAGTGATGTAAAAACTTTCCGGAATTCTTGCCGGTAAAGCAGGGAAATTTTACACATGGAAAAACAAATGAGGAAACGCAACAAACACATAGGAACTCTCTTAAAGGAATCAATAAAGTGCTATCCATCTATTTATCTATCTATAGCATCAGCTCAAAGTTGGTAGCAAACATGGCGCTCTGTAGTCACATGAGTGCCTTTTGACCAATCATTGAGGAGATTGCCTGAAACGGGGTTGGTCAAGAGAGCGTCTTGCTATATAGTAAGGTTTTACAGTACTTTTTTCTTTTAATAGAGGCCAATGAAAGGCTGATTTGTAAACAGCAGGGGTGTGGGAAAAAATCGATTCAAATACAAATAGAATACGTTGTGCGATTCAAATTCGATTCACTTTTTATTTTTAAGAAACATTTTTTAATCAATCCAACAAACCACTAAACAGCAATACCATAACAATGTAATCCATTTACAAAACTAAACCTGACCCAGCAACACTCAGAACTGCAATAAACAGAGCAATTGAGAGGAGACACAAACACGACACAGAACAAACCAAAAGTAGTGAAACAAAAATGAATATTATCGACAACAGTATCAATATTAGTTATAATTTCAGCATAGCAGTGATTAAAAATCCCCCATTGAAATTATCATTAGACTTTTATAAAAAAATAAAAAAAGAACAATAGTGTCACAGTGGCTTGGATCGCATCTCATAAACTTAACACACTGTGTCCAATGTTTTCACAAAGATAAAATAAGTCATATTTTTGGTTTGTTTAATAGTTAAAACAAATTTACATTATTGCAATCAGTTGATAAAACATTGTCCTTTACAATTATAAAAGCTTTTAAAAAAAAAATCTACTAATCTGCTAGCATGTCAGCAGACTGGGGTAGATCCTGCTGAAATCCTATGTATTGAATGAATACAGAATAATTTTGAATCGAAAAAATATCGTTTTTGAATCGAGAATCGTGTTGAATCGAAAAAAAAAATCGATATATTATCGAATCGCGACCCCAAGAATCGATAGTGAATCGAATCGTGGGACACCCAAAGATTCGCAACCGAAACAGTTATCTGTCATCCTTCCCTATCGCCATTCTGCTAACATTACAATATTTTATACCATCATCTAAAAGACTTGCAGCAGCAATTTCATTTAATTACAATTACATTAAAGCTTTCATACAATCACAAATCTTTATTTTGGTGGTGTACTAATGGGTGTACAATCCAGGTCAGGGGTCACCAACACGGTGCCCGCGGGCACCAGGTAGCCCGTGAGGACCAGATGAGTCGCCCGTTGGCCTATTCTAAAAATAGCTCAAATAGCAGCACATACCAGTGAGCTGCCTCTATTTTCTAAATTGTATTTATTTACTAGCAAGCTGGTCTCGCTTTACTCGACATGATTCTAAGAAAGACAAAACTCAAATAGAATTTGTAAATCCAAGAAAATATTTTAAAGACTTGGTCTTCACTTGTTTAAATAAATTCATAAATTTTTTTACTTTGCTTCTTATAACTTTCGGAAAGACAATTATAAAAATAAAAAATACAACATTAAAAATTATTTTAGGATTTTTAAACACATATACCTTTTTACCTTTTGAATTCCTTCCTCTTCTTTCCTGACAATTCAAATCAATGTTCAAGTAAATGTATTATTTTTATTGTAAAGAATAATACATTTTTTTAAATGTAATTATTCATTTTAGCTTCTGTTTTTTCGACAAAGAATATTTGTGAAATATTTCTTTAAACCTACTATGATTAAAGTGAAGTGAATTATATTTATATAGCGCTTTTCTCGAGTGACTCAAAGCGCTTTATATAGTGAAACCCAATATCTAAGTTACATTTAAAGCAGTGTGGGTGGCACTGGGAGCAAGTGGGTAAAGAGTCTTGCCCAAGGACACAACGGCAGTGACTAGGATGGCGGAAGCAGGAATCGAACATGCAACCCTCGAGTTGCTGGCACGGCCACTCTACCAACCGAGCTATGCCGCCCCTGAAGAGCTGCGACCTACCACCATGATCTTGAACTACCTTCCCTCTGTTGCTAGATATCTCGAGATGTATGTTGTAATTAGTATATGTGCTTTGCTATGGAGTTTTTTTCCCACTCCAGATTGGGACACCAAAATATTCTGGCAAATCTAGAAAATCTGTAGAATCAAATTTAAATCTTATTTCAAAGTCTTTTGAATTTCCTTTAAAATTTTTGTTCTGGAAAATCCAGAAGAAATAATGATTTGTCTTTGTTAGAAATATAGCTTGGCCCAATGTGTTATATATTATAACAAAGTGCAGATTGGATTTTAACCTACTTGAAACATGTAATCAAAATTCTAAAATTAATCTTAATCAGGAAAAATTACTAATGATGTTCCATAAATTATTATTATTTTTTCAAAAAGATTCAAATTAGCCAGTTTTTCTCTTCATTTTTTTCGCTTGAATTTTGAATTTTAAAGAGTCGAAATTGAAGATAAACTATGTTTCAAAATTTAATATTCATTTTTTTCGTTTTTTCTCCGATTTTAAAAAGTTCAGTTAAGTGTTTTTTCATCATTTATTACCTACAAAAAACCTTCCGTAAAAGGAAATAAAATGTACGACGGAATGACAGACAGAAATACCCATTTTTTTAATATATATAGATTTATTTATTAAAGGTAAAGTGAGCAAATTGGCTATTTCTGGCAATATATTTAAGTGTGAATCAAACTGGTAGCCCTTCGTATTAATCAGTACCCAAGAAGTAGCTCTTGGTTGGTGACCCCCTGATCCAGGTCAATACTGGCATACTTTTATTTTGAAACGTATTTTGCACTGAACATGAAGTTACTGCATGCAGAATTCTATGTAACGTGACATTAGTTATGTTGTGACTTGGCCAAAATTATGAAGTTAACAGTACTGCACTAGGACAGCAATTGTCACCACAATGACCCCCCTTTGACCGCATTTTACGTGGAAAATAGCGGTTAGCCATGGTCGATGTTAACTTAAACGGGCACTTTTTATGACAATAAGAAAACCGTGTTCGTTCGACATAGACGGCTTTTTAGTATGAACAAATGAGCATTGTACGGCTAACAGCAGCTAGCATCGTCATTATTCACTCCTTCCTACCTCTTGATCCTCGTTTGTTGTCATGATTCCGCTTTTCCTTCCCTATGACGTAGTCTTCTTCCTAAGGTTGATGATATTTGCGAGGAGTGAGCTACCAACACGCCATGTCTGTCACTAAAAAGCAACACTTTAACCAGATTTCACCAGAAGTAAGAAGAAGCTCCACCATGACATTAGCGCATGCGTAGTCAAGCATTGTTTTCTTCTTTTGAGGCGAGCAACACGAGTTTGACAATAATACTGCCACCTGCTGGACATATATTGTCTGGACAAAAGTACAGTAGTCACTTAGGTTAGGATAGGTCTTTATTGTCATTGCAACAAGTACAACGAAACTTTGTTTTTCAGCACAAACCTGTTCAAGATTAGACAAACAAACAGTGTACAGGGTTACAGAACAAGAACGCTGATGGGTAGCCATAAGGCGCCCCGTAAAAGATGGGAAAAAGATAAACGCTGGGGAAGGATGAGTAAAAAAACACAATCTAGACTGGGCTCCTAAGGGGGCCCAGTCTGGAGTGGGAATAAAACTCCATAGCAAAGCACGTATACTAACTACAACATACATCTCGAGATATCTAGCAACAGAGGGAAGGTAGTTCAAGGTCATGGTGGTAGGCCGCGGCTCTTCAGGCACTGACCACTTCTCATTATTTTAATCTTTTGCGAACAACACATTAATCCCACTAACTAACAAATAACACACATTGCTATTATATAATATTTAAAGGTCTGTGTATGTTTTGGTATTCAATTTTCTTTTCATAAAGGGATACCAAAACATACACGGACCCTACTGGTTTATTTGAATTTAGTTTTAAAACGCAAAAACGAAAATGGAAATACAAAGTGCTTTTCTTTTTTGGTTTTTAAAAGAAAAATGAAGTTCCCAAGTAAATAAAAATGGAAAAACAGCCCAAATCGGGTCCGTGTACCTTCCTTTCATTATATTTTCAATTCTTAAACGCAAATCAAAAAACAAATTTCGGACCATTTTTTCCAAAAGTTGGACAACTATTTATTGACACTTTTTTTTCTCCTTTCAAACGGCAATAGGACACCTGTTGAACAAACATTTTAGCGTTAATGCTAAAAAAAAACATGCTAAACGCAAAGGAAAAGCTAAAATTTTGCTTTCGGTTCAACTTGTCATCACACAGATAACCACACATTTTTGCATTTTGGATAAACATGAATTTGATGTTTGTATTTATCTAGAACAATTAAAATGTATAAAAAGAAAACAGCACAAAATAACATTTTATTGCAATATTATAATGAAAATCAACGCCTTTTTTGTTTGTTTGAAAATCTGCCATATAGAGTAACAATTGAAAAACGGCCATAAATTAGTTTTTTGGTTTGTGTTTCAGAATTGGAAATATAATGAACGGAAGTTACGCGGACCAAAACGGATGTTTTATCGTAGTCTGACACCGGAAGTCTTAATTTCCAAAGTAAAAGCGGAGAACTACAGCCCCCGTGCGTCTGGCTAAAATGTCGTTGGAGCCCTTCACATAAATATTCTAGACATGGCACAACGAGGTCTGACGTCTGCATATACATATATATCTATATGCACATATAATACGAAAGTGGAGGCAAAAATTGATTCGATCGCGCATCATAGTATTGATTTTCTTGCCGTCCACGGTGCTGTCTTCAAAATTACAACTTCCGGTTCCAATGTCGGAATATGAAAGCACATCAATTTTGGTCTGCCTTAGGTTTAGTTTCTGTTGATATGTTTGTAGATATTTCTGCAGAAGTCTGGGAACTTTGTGCCAGGTCTAAAGTATTTTCTTTCCATGTTAGCCAGGGTCACAGGCACACGACACGGTAAGGTAGTCATTATAACTGCCTGTTACAGAACCCAAAACCAGTCAAGTTGGCACGTTGTGTAATTCGTAAATAAAAACAGAATACAATGATTTGCAAATCCTTTTCAACTTATACTCTATCGAATAAACTGCAGAGACAAGATATTTAATGTTCGAACTGAGAAACTATTTTTTGTGTGTGCAAATAATCATTAACTTAGGATTTAATGGCAGCAACACATTGCAAAAAAGTTGGCACAGGGGCATTTTTACCACTGTGTTTCATGGCCTTTCCTTTTAACAACAGGAGACCAACTTTTGAAGCTTTTCAGGTGGAATTATTTCCAATTCTTGCTTGATTTACAACTTAAGTTATTCAACAGTCTGGGGTATCCGTTGTGGTATTTCAGGCTTTATATTGCGCCATTTTTAATGGGACACATGTCTGGACTACAGACAGGCCAGTCTATTACCGGCACTCTTTTACTCTGAGGCTACGCTGTTGTAACATGTGCAGAATGAGGCTTGACATTGTCTTGCTGAAGTAAGCAGGGGCGTCCATGATAACGTTGCTTGGATGGCAACATATGTTGCTCCAAAACTGGTATGTACCTTTCAGCGTTAATGATGCCTTTACAGATGTGTAAGTTAGCCAGCCTTGGACACTGATACACCCACATACCATCACAGGTGCTGGCTTTTCAACTTTGCACCTATAACAATCCGGATGGTTATTTTCTTCTTTGGTCCGGAGGACATGTCGTCCATAGTTTCCAAAAACAATTTGAAATATGGACTCATCAGACCACAGAACACTTTTCCACTTTGCATCAGTCCATCTTAGATTAGCTCGGGCCCAGCGAAGCCGACAGCTTTGCTGGGTGTTGTTGATAAATGGCTTTTACTATGCATAGTAGAGTTTTAACTTGCACTTACAGATGTAGTGACAAACTATGGTTACTGACAGTGGTTTTCTAAAGTATTCCGGAGCCCATGTGGTGATATCCTTTACACACCGATGTCACTTTTTGATGCAGTACCGTCCGAGGGATCGAAGGTCACGGGCATTCAATGTTGGTTTTCAGCCTTGCTGCTTACGTGCAGGGATTTCTCCAGATTCTCTGAACCTTTTGATGAAATTACGGACCGTAGATTGTAAAATCCCTAAATTTCTCGCAATAGCTCGTTTAGAAATGTTGTTCTTAAACTTTTTGACTATTTGCTCACACATTTGTTAACAAAGTGGTGACCCTCACCCCATCCTTGTTTGTGAGTGTACTTAATATTTTCTCAATAAATCTAATTATTTTTTTCATTTTGACAAAAAAAATATATGCACTGCTTAAAATTGCATACATTTTAAACTTTACTAGTATCCATTATTGCAACAAGTACTACAGTGTATTATCATACTTTTAAAACAAGTTTTTGTCTAAATAAAAATACTTAACTTTACAGCAAACTACCCATCAAATTCATAAAAATGACAATAAATTGTAAATTTTTCTTTACAGCAAATTACTTTGAATTGAAAAAAAATATATTTTTTTTTGCGTAAAAATTCTGTTGACTAAGCTGCCAGTTTTTGACTATAAAATCGACGGTTGTAGTTTTTAACGGTGCATTGCTGTAAAATGGAAAGACGGCACATTCGTTTTTACAGTAGAAAATCTCGCAGCTAAATTGCCGGAATAAAAAGATAACTTGTACTTTTTTTTCCATTAACAATATGTTGTAAAAAAACAATGTAAATTTAACACGAACATTCTGGCAACTAAGCTACTAGCTTTTTCCGTAATACCCCCCCCTCACAAAAAATAAACAGTGGTACTAATTTTCCATTTACCGTTAAATGTTGTAGAAATTGAAAGAAACCCCCACTATATTTTACAGTAACATTTTGTAAATGTAAAGTTTTTACTGTAAAATTGACAGTCTACTTAAAACAATTGATATAATTAATAATAAAATCCAGAGGCCAATTCATACATTATTTGCTGTTACAAGCGGCCCTCAGATGGCAGTCATAACTGTAATGTGGCCCTCAACAAAAACAAGTTTGATATGCCTGAAAATGTTTGTATATATATTAATTTATATTTGATAGGTTCATTCCTACCGCGACCCCGAAAGGGAATAAGCGGTAGAAAATGGATGGATGGAAGGTTCATTCCTAAATATTTCACCGCCGACTTTACGGAGACATTGAAAATTATTTATTTCACACTTTTTTTTAAAGATTCAGGCAAAGTCCTGATGCATTAGATAATTCTTAAATATTTTCAATAGCAGTTGGAATTTGTTCTTCATGTTTTAGAAAAAGAGTTGTTTCATCTGCTAACTGACCATTGCTTCCATGCCAGTAGGTTCAAATACGGTGATAACAGACATCCTTGAGGAATGCCCACATTGATTAGGAAACTGGGGTTGTGCCTCAGACTAGTAAAACACAACTATTAATATTACCATAAAGTCCTCTAATTTTGTCCCAAAACTTTAATACCAAATCTAGTGTGTCCCAGCATTAGAAAAATAAAGTCATGTTCTAGTGTGCGGGTCCCCAGACTACGGCCTGCGGGAAGTCCCAAGTTAAAAAAATAAATACTATATATGTGTTTTTTTTTTTAATCTGCCCTTTCTAATCTATTTTCTATCTACCGCTTCATACCACACATTACTTTCAGATTTCTACAGAACCATCTATAATTTATAATTTAAGAAATAACCTAAAATTGCTTGTTTCGTACTACGACAGTGGAAACAAAACTTGCGGTTATAAATCACGCATTTTAAATTTGATGAAAAGAATGAAAGTGAATACAAGCCATACTTATTCAACAGGCATCCATGTCACACTAAGAGTGGCCGTATAAACAATGCCAACACTGATATAAACTGGTGCCACATCGTGAAACCACACTAAACAACAATAACAAACACATTTCTGGAGAATATTTGCACCGCAACAGGACATAAACATAACAAAGCAAATTCCCAGAGTGGTTCTCAAATGGGGGTACTTGAAGGTATGCCAAGGGGCACGTGAGATTTTTAAAAAATATTCTAAAAATAGCAACAATTAAAAAATCCTTTATGAATATATTTGTTGAATAATACTTCAACAAAATATGAATGTAAGTTCATAAACTGTGAAAAGAAATGCAACAATGCAATATTCAATGTTGACAGCTAGATTTTTTTGTGGACATGTTCCATAAATATTGATGTTAAAGATTTATTTTTTTGTGAAGAAATGTTTATAAATGAAGTTCATGAATCCAGATGGATCTCTATTACAATCCCCAAAGAGGGCACTTTAAGTTGATGATTACTTCTATGTGTAGAAATCTTTATTTATAATTGAATCACTTTTTTTTTCAACAAGTTTTTACTTTTATATCTTTTTTCCAAATAGTTCAAGAAAGACCACTACAAATGAGCAATATTTTGCTCTGGTATACAATTTAATAAATCAGAAACTGATGACATAGTGCTGTATTTTACTTCTTTATCTGTTTTTTTCAACCAAAAATGCTTTGCTCTGATTAGGGGGTACTTGAATCAAAAATATGTTCACAGGGGGTACATCACTGAAAAAAGGTTGAGAACCACTGCCCTACAGTACCGTATTGCTGAAACTATACAAATCCTTTTGCCTTCACTGTCGTATTATATGTGCATATAGATATATGCGTATGCAGACGTCAGACCCCGTTGTGCAATGTCTAAATTATTTTATGTGTAGGGCTCCAAAGACATTTTAGACAGACACACAGGTGCTGTAGTTCCCCGCTTTTACTTTGAAAATTAAGACTTGCGGTGTCAGACCATGAAAAACCATCAATTTTGGTCTGTTTCCCATGTTTTTGTTTACTGGGGATCTTCAATTTTTCTTTCCATAACTAAAAACGCTTTGTTTTTAAATTTTTTTTTTTTTTTCCATTTCTATTTATGAAAATAAAATTGATATACCAAAACATACACCGACCTTTAGGCCCCCAAGGACAAGTTGATTCGAGTGCACTCTCCTAGCACAGTGGTTCTCAAATGGGGGTACGCGTACACCTGGGGGTACTTGAAGGTATGCCAAGGGGTACGTGAGATTTTTAAAAAATATTCTAAAAATTAGCAACAATTTAAAAATCCTTTATAAATATATTTATTTATTAATACTTTAACAAAATATGAATGTAAGTTCATAAACTGTGAAAAAAAATACAACAATGCAAACTTCACTGTTGACAGCTAGATTTTTTGTGGACATGTTCCATAAATATTGACGTTAAAGATAATTATTACAATCCCAGAGGGCACTTTAAGTTGATGATTACTTCTTTGTGTAGAAATCTTTATTTATAATTGAATCACTTGTTCATTTTTCAACAAGTTTTTATTTTTTTCCAAATAGTTCAAGAAAGACCACTACAAATGAGCAATATTTTGCACTGTTATACAATTTAATAAATCAGAAACTGATGACATAGTGCTGTATTTTACTTCTTCATCTCTTTCTTCTTAAGTCTCACCTTAAAACTCATTTGTATACTCTAGCCTTTAAATAGACTCCCTTTTTAGACCAGTTGATCTGCCGTTTCTTTCCTTTTTCTCCTATGTCCCACTCTCCCTTGTGGAGGGGGTCCGGTCCGATCCGGTGGCCATGTACTGCTCGCCTGTGTATCGGCTGGGGACATCTCTGCGCTGCTGATCCGCCTCCGCTTGGGATGGTTTCCTGCTGGCTCCGCTGTGAACGGGACTCTCGCTGCTGTGTTGGATCCGCTTTGGACTGGACTCTTGCGACTGTGTTGGATCCATTAGGGATTGAACTTTCACAGTATCATGTTAGACCCGCTCGACATCCATTGCTTTCCTCCTCTCCAAGGTTCTCATAGTCATCATCGTCACCGACGTCCCACTGGGTGTGAATTTTTCCTTGCCCTTATGTGGGCCTACCGAGGATGTCGTAGTGGTTTGTGCAGCCCTTTGAGACACTAGTGATTTAGGGCTATATAAGTAAACATTGATTGATTGATTGATTGAATTAAAAAAAATGTTCAGAGGGGGTACATCACTGAAAAAAGGTTGAGAACCACTGTCCTGGCATACATAAGTAGTGCAGTGTACACCTTCCTTGTTACAGTCATTGTGATCACAGCCAGTGTCTCGCACCAAATTTGTTTGGGTACTCTGGTAATTGCCTAGGAAAAGATATCCATGAATCCATCGCTTCATTAGAGCATTCATCTTGACACAACCACTCCAAGTGTACTTTGCAAAAGCATAAGGCTTCGCAGAGAGAAACGGGCGTCTCATTTCCAACAGAGTGGGATCCGTTACCAACAGCTGATATGAAAGGCACAAGCGGTGATAAATGGATGGATGGATGGATTAATGATATGAAACCTCAAGAACCTTTGGATCACCATGACGCAGCTCCGTAAATCTTTGTTCCGGCACAAAAAAATGTAGTTTTCTTTCCAGCAAGGTTTTAAAAATGACACGAATGACAGTTTTGTAAAAAATATTTTATGTGACGTTTCAAGACAACACAAAAGACATACAAAAGACATTCAAATGAAAGTCAGCAAGGTGGTGTGCGCCGTTCAGTCGCTAACAACAGTCGTGTCATATATTACACTCTTGATTGCCTACTTCGTACAATAATTATGACGATCCAGTGGATTTGCGGTAAATTAACGAAATCTTGAGACATTTTCAAGCAATTGTGGACACACCCACCCCGGCATGGAGAGACTCTTTGGACCAGACACAAAATCCTAAAAACAATTGTAAACAAGACAAGAGTTACACATTTAAAAATGACTGTAAAAGAACAACAGATTTGGCAAAACGTCTCAGTCTGCAAGGCCTCCGTGCAAAACTGCGTCAATGTGGCTAAATTTAGAGCGCTCTCCTCTTTTTTTTGCCCGCTTTTGTTTCTTCTGACATCATCTTCCTCTTGCTGCTTCTCTGCGGTCCAACAAAAGGACAATGTTGCTTTAGTGCAAATAGGCTTTGTGGAGAAGGGCTGAGCAGGGGCCAGGGAGAAGGTCATCTTCATGTTGGCGGTGAGGCCGTGTTTGGTTTGACACCTGGGACCGGTCTGGAGGAGATAATAAAACAAAAATTCATACTAGCATCAGGACTCCCGTCACAAACAATCCAAGGGCGCCCACCTAAGAGCTCTGAGAGGTGGGACGGCGGAGACTTTTCCCACAGGTCTGAGTCCTCCTGCTGGGGGCATCACGACCAGCAGCCTTGGAGGAGGTTTTGAGGTCATCACTCGGACTGGACTTGCTGTAGGTGAGGCTCCCCTGGCAGGACTGAGGGGCAGGGGCCTCTGAGGTGGGAAGGGGGACGGTCTGGGCTGCAGCTAAAAAAAACAATTGTATTGATTATTTTGTATAAAAAAAGAAAGGCAAAAGACAGCCTCACCAGTGGGGATCTTGTCGGGTTAAGGGGGAGTGGCTTCTTGGGAGGGCTAAGACGCTGTGGTGGTGGTGGTGGGGATTTCCGGGTGACTCCTGGCGGCTTGCCTGCCGGAAGAGGCGGGCGGGACCCTTTTGGAACCGGTCGCAGGGGTCGCACAACGTTGACCGGCTGGGTGCCGGTGGGAAGCGGTGCCGGTCGGAGAGGAAGGACCTCTTTGCTGGTGGCGGGAAGCTGCAGGAGCGATAAATCAAACAAATGAAATCATTTTGACAAGATGAGTCATGATGGCAGTTCAAAAATGCGACGCACCCCCTTATGGACGCCGGCTTTGTTGATTGGTCCCACAACCTTTAAGTGAAAGGCGGGATTTAGATGGCCGTTCTTCTTCCCGTTCTCCGCAGACGTATTCGTCCTGTCAAAACAAAATATTCATTAATTGAATTGAACTGAAATCAAAAAACTTTTGGATGCTATTCTGATTAACATGGTAAGTGGAAAAAACTTTATTTTATCTAAAAACTTTTTTGATTATCAGTGATCCGCCGTCATAATGTGCTGAAAACCATTTTTAGAATACCATGAGGGCCAATAAACAACAAGTTACATGCCACCAATTGGTCCAACTTTGGGCAGCCCTGATTGCCAGCCTTGTGCTTTCAAGACTATTTGGATCAGTGTGATTGGCACCACTAAACATTGTCCCTAGTATGTACAGTGGGGCAAAAAAGTTTTTAGTCAGCCACCGATTGTGCAAGTTCTCCCACTTAAAATGATGACAGAGGTCTGTCATTTTCATCATAGGTACACTTCAACTGTGAGAGACAGAATGTGAAAAAAAATCCAGGAATTCACTTTGTAGGAATTTTAAAGAATTTATTTGTAAATTATGGTGGAAAATAAGTATTTGGTCAACCATTCAAAGCTCTCACTGATGGATGGAGGTTTTAACTCAAAATCTCATGATACATGGCCCCATTCATTCTTTTCTTAACACGGATCAATCGTCCTGTCCCCTTAGCAGAAAAACAGCCCCAAAGCATGATGTTTCCACCCCCATGCTTCACAGTAGGTGTGGTGTTCTTGGGATGCAACTCAGTATTCTTCTTCCTCCAAACACGACGAGTTGAGTTTATACCAAAAAGTTCTATTTTGGTTTCATCTGACCACATGATATTCTCCAAATCCTCTGCTGTATCATCCATGTATCCATTTTGGTATAAACTCAACTCGTCGTGTTTGGAGGAAGAAGAATACTGAGTTGCATCCCAAGAACACCATACCTACAGTGAAGCATGGGGGTGGAAACATCATGCTTTGGGGCTGTTTTTCTGCTAAGGGGACAGGACGATTGATCCGTGTTAATGAAAGAATGAATGGGGCCATGTATCGTGAGATTTTGAGCCAAAACCTCCTTCCATCAGTGAGAGCTTTGAATGGTTGACCAAATACTTATTTTCCACCATAATTTACAAATACATTCTTTAAAATTCCTACAATGTGAATTCCTGGATTTTTTCCACATTCTGTCTCTCACAGTTGAAGTGTACCTATGATGAAAATGACAGACCTCTGTCATCATTTTAAGTGGGAGAACTTGCACAATCGGTGGCTGACTAAATACTTTTTTGCCCCACTGTAAGTGTGAGTGTGAATGTTGTCTGTCTATCTGTGTTGGTCCTGACTTGTCCAGGATGTACCCTGCCTTCTGCCCGAATGAGGCTGAGATAGGCTCCAGCACTCTCCACGACACTGAAAGGGACAAGCGTTAGAAAATGGATGGATGGATGTGGTGGCATATTAGAAGCCAGTCGTCGTGTTTGCTTCTATCTGCTACTATCAGGATATACTGTATTTCCTGTAATCTTCATTTGCAAAGCCGGGCTCGTTAAAAGACTGGATGGTCTCCAGAAGCTTCTCTGTGGTGTAAATCAGCACGCGAGGAGCCGAGGTTGCCTTACGGCGCTACGTCACGCAGCTTCAAGTAGAGGGATGCACTCGTAAAAGAAGCTCTCGAGGTAATAAGAACTTGGATTTTGTTTGTGTGTGACGGGGGCAAGCCGGTGCGGTCGTCAAAAATGTATTGATCTGTCGTAGTCCCAGGCAGCACAAGACGCGTGACATGACGTCTCTTACGTGCCGCAGAGCCAAACAACAATGACATCACATGCATGGCTGTCGTACTTGTTGCTCTTATTCTTCTCTCGCTGTGTGAGCCACTTGTGGAAGTAGGACGTCTTGATGTGGTAGCAGTAGAAGAGCAGAAGAACAGCGGGGAGGACCACCAGGAAGGCAAACAAAAGGCCAACCACCAAGCCCACTTGACCTGCAAACACACACGTGCAACGTTAGGTCCGTATGTAACTACAGTGGGGCAAAATAGTATTTAGTCCGCCACCGATTGTGCAAGTTCTCCCACTTAAAATGATGTCAGAGGTCTGTAATTTTCATCATAGGTACACTTCAACTGTGAGAGACAGAATGTGAAAAAAAATCCAGGAATTCACATTGTAGAAATTTTAAATAATTTATTTGTAAATTATGGTGGAAAATAAGTATTTGGTCAACCATTCAAAGCTCTCACTGATGGAAGGTTTTGGCTCAAAATCTCACGATACATGGCCCCATTCACGATGAGTTGAGTTTATACCAAAATGGATACGTGGATGATACAGCAGAGGATTGGGAGAATGTCATGTGGTCAGATGAAACCAAAATACAACTTTTTGGTATAAACTCAACTCGTCGTGTTTGGAGGAAGAAGAATACTGAGTTGCATCCCAAGAACACCACACCTACTGTGAAACATGGGGGTGGAAACATCATGCTTTGGGGCTGTTTTTCTGCTAAGGGGTACAGGACGATTGATCCGTGTTAAGGAAAGAATGAATGGGGCCATGTATCGTGAGATTTTGAGCCAAAACCTTCCATCAATGAGAGCTTTGAATGGTTGACCAAACACTTATTTTCCACCATAATTTACAAATAAATTATTTAAAATTCCTACAATGTGAATTACTGGATTTTTTTTTCACATTTTGTCTCTCACAGTTGAAGTGTACCTATGATGAAAATTACAGACCTCTGTCAACATTCTAAGTGGGAGAACTTGCACAATCGGTGGCTGACTAAAAACTTTCTTGCCCCACTGTATATGCCATCATCTGCTGATTGTGTGGGCACGATAAATAGGAAAGGAAAACATTGGGCTCTTTGATCACGCTGTCATTTATGGGTTTGTCAAATATGTTGCGCAACACAGCAGCAAGAAAACTAATGGTGTTACTGCACGACGAAGCAAATTGCAATAATAGCGCTGATGAGATCATGCAAAACAACAGTATGGCAAGTGTAACATGCACATGAACATCTGAGTAGCAACATTTTGAAAAGAGGTCCTATTATGAAAAACAATGTTTCTTACCTGTTGGCACCTGTTTTTGAGTATTTGGGATCCCCATAAGTTCCAAAAATATGAAATAAAAACATGCACGGATATACGGCGGAGATATTTATAAAACCATCTTGCCTTCTTTCAAATTTGCTCCAAATGAGCCGTGGACATTTTGAGACTTTAGTGATGTATTTTGCCTTAGATATACAATACAGGCCAAAAGTTTGGACACACTTTCTCATTCAATGCATTTTCTTTATTTTCATGACTATTGTAGAGTGTCACTGAAGGCATCAAAACTATGAATGAACACATGTGGAGTTATGTACTCAACAAAAAAAGGTGAAATAACTGAAAACATGTTTTATATTTTAGTTTCTTCAAAATAGCCACCCTTTGCTCTGATTACTGTTTTGGCACACTCTTGGCATTCTCTCCATGAGCTTCAAGAGGTAGTCACCTGAAATGGTTTTACCTTCACAGGTGTCATTGTTTTGATGCCTTCAGTGACAATCTACAAGGTAAATAGTTATGAAAATAAAGAAAATGCATTTAAATGAGAAGGTGTGTTCAAACTTTTGGCCTGTACTGTATACACACACACACACACAAATATATATATATATATATATATATATATATATATATATATATATATATATATATATATATATATATATATATATATGTATATACACATAGGAAATTTAGTAATATAAATATAGATATATCGATCAATTGTTACACTGTTTAGTAAATATATATGTATACATATATATATACATATATATATATATACATATATACGTATATATATATATATACATATATATATACATATATACGTATATATACATATATGTGTGTATATATATATGTATATATACATATATGTGTATATATACATACATACATACACACACACATATATATATATATATATATATATATATATATACATATATATACATATATATACATACACACACACATATTTATATATACATATGTCTTTATTATGACTTCCTAAAAGTGTGTGTGTGTACTCACTGTCGTACTGCACGGGTCCGCTGTCCACGCTGCCTCCAAGGCCTGGCTTCTCGCAGAAGGGCGGTGCCCAACCTCGATTACAGTGGCAGTTGCCATTGCTGTTACACACCTACAGTACGCACACAAACAATCAGATAAAAAAGGAAGGACCATTTTTTTGTGATTTTGACACATTTGAGTTGGGATGGACTTTTTGTAATCACGGCGTCATCAAATGAATAGTGATCTGTGACAGCCCCAATTTATGTTATTTTTTCATGTGCTTAGAGTTACCCACGTTTTTTTCTTAGTCGTAGTCTCCCACTCAGGCCGGGGACACACCCACCTCACGTTGTTAAAAGGAGACACAAGTGAGTAAGCTGTGAATGTTAATTTAACCAAGGAGGCACATTTTGCCCTGATGCATTTTTTTGGTAATGTCAAAAATCATGGAATATGGAATTTTCCCAACATTTGGGAATGCCACTGAAATTTGTGAAAAAGATAACACTTTAAATTTGAAAAGGCGGTAATCATGAAAAAGAAACTGCAATTTTTGAGGGAATTTTGCCTATCATTCACAATCATTATGAAAGACACAACGAAGGATGGATTTTGTATCGGGTGCCTTTGAAAGATGGAGATGATTGAAGGCAGATGTAGATTTTTACATCTGACGCCAAACTTGCTAATTTATTTTTTGGTAGGTAAGTCAGGCATTTACATTTTCTTATTACTTGTAATAAATGGAAATGGACATTTTGTACGGAAACTATATTGTCCAATACAGTCCATGAGCTTGTCTAACACAGCTATTATGTTTGTGCAACGAATGCTTAGGAGCAAAGCACCATCACACTAGTGTAACGCTTATTAGCATACAAGCCCGGTCAATTAAATTTTCGACAAATAAAACCTATGTGGATATGGGTACTGTCAGTACCTATTTTGTTGTCTATATGTTGATACGCTGAGGAAATGTGTTCCAACATTAGCACGGCTAATTGTGGTTTCTGGTACTGCATGTGCATCAAACACATATGGGGTGGTATTTGCTTGACACAATATACTGCATTACATGTTATAATTTTCTACTTTGTGTATTGACATGGTAGTAAGCTATATGACTTATGCGTAAAGTAATTGCACTTTGCACTGAAAGATGGTGATGTGCATACATGGAAGAGAATGCAGTTGGATGCAACATGGAGTTATTCTGAACAAAATGTAATAATAATAATAATGATGGATTAGATTTATATCGCGCTTTTCTATTGTTAGATACTCAAAGCGCTCACAGAGAAGTGGGAACCCATCATTCATTCACACCTGGTGGTAGTAAGCTACATTTATAGCCACAGCTGCCCTGGGGTAGACTGACGGAAGCGTGGCTGCCAGTTTGCGCCTACGGCCCCTCCGACCACCACCTATCATTCATTCATCATTCATTCGGGGCAAGGGTGAAGTGTCCTGCCCAAGGACACAACGGCAGCGATTTGGATGTCAATAGGTGGGAAGCGGACCTGCAACCCTCAGGTTTCTGTCACAGCCGCTCTACCCACTACGCCATGCCGCCCCAAAATATGTCGGTAATTTTAGTGTTGGCCTTGGCTTGCCATCAAAGTAGGCCTATGCGATATATAATTATTTTGATGGTAGTCCCTGCATCCATCCATCCATCCATTTTCTACCGCTTATTCCCTTTTGGGGTGGCGGGGGGCGCTGGCGCCTATCTCAGCTACAATCGGGCCGAAGGCGGGGTACACCCTAGACAAGTCGCCACCTCATCATATGGCCAACACAGATAGACAGACAACATTCTAGCAGGGTAATGCCAACAATCTGTTCCGACTCCTGACGAAAATATTGCTGTGTAACTTTACAAATAAATTTGGTTAATCGACATCAGTAAAATGTGGCATAATTACTTAGTAAACCATCTTGCATGAACAAGAGAAACCTACAGCGTAGGACTCGTCGATTGCCGTTTGAAGTTCTTTGGAGTAGGATTTGGATTCGGCTGTGTATCTGGCAACCTCAGTCATGGAGAGTGGTAGGGGACAACAGACTTTAGACCGGGATTGCGGTACCATTTCTGGCCACATTATTACACATGGCAATTTTAATATTCAAGTCCAGTCATTCATCCATTTTCTACCGCTTGTCCCTGTCAGGGTGGCAGGGGTTGCTAAAGTCTATCTCAGCTGCATTCGGGCGGAAGGCGGTGTACACCCTGGACAAGTCGCCAACTCATCGCAGGGCCAACACAGATCAACAGACAACATTCACACTCCCGTTCACACACTAGGGCCAATTTAGTGTTGCCTATCATATTCAAGTCATGAAATGTAAATGGAGTATTGTTCTGCTGTAAGCAGGCTTTTATGTATGTTTATTTAGAAGTTAGAATGCATTAACAAATACATCCATCGTCGTGTTTTTCATAATGATTGTAATTCGATAGGCAAAATTACCATAAAAGTGCAGGCATAGATGACTTCCCTCACTCTTCTTTGGTACAATCCCCATCCCTGTCCAGAATCTGTACATTGTTGTTCTCAAATGAGTACTATTTCTACCAAAGGTGCAGGTAGACAGCTGAGTCTTGGCCTGAAGAATTTGCCCGTCGATGCTGTGGCATGCGTTGGCTTAGTGGTTGTTTTGTTTCCCCAATATATGAATAAGTGCATTCAACATTACACTGGCTAGCATAGATAAGATTGTCTTTGTTGGTGTGGGGTACCCGGTCTTCAGGATGCACTAGTCTGTATTTAAAGGATGTTCTTTCTCTTGGTGTGTCGAACATGTTTCAAAGTGTCCATGATCCTAAAAGCCAACACATTGGACAGTGTGTGTGGATGCAGGATAATAATAACAATAAATATAATAATAATAATAATAATAATAATAATAGCAACAATCGGGACCCTTGTGTAAACCTTAGTTACAGCTGGGACTTCATCTTGTCGCGCAACACAATTGTCCACAGTCTACCTCCTACATCCCCATCCACTAATGCAGTGGTTCTCAACCTTTTTTCAGTGATGTAACCCCTGTGAACATTTTTTTAATTCAAGTACCCCCTAATCAGAGCGAATTATTTTTGGTCTAAAAAAGAGATAAAGAACTAAAATACAGCACTATGTCATCAGTTTCTGATTTATTAAATTGTATAACAGTGCAAAATATTGCTAATTTGTAGTGCTCTTTCTTGAACTATTTGGAAAAAAAGATATAAATATAACTAAAAACTTGTTGAAAAAAAACAAGTGATTCAATTATAAATAAAGATTTCTACACATAAAAGTAATCATCAACTTAAAGTGCCCTCTTTGGGGATTGTAATAGAGATCCATTGTCATTTTTTGTGGTCACGTTCTGTTTGGTTTTGGACTCATTGGGCACTCTTGTTTGTTTTTGTCAACATGATTACCAATTAGTTTTTACCTGTCATGTCACGCACCTGGTTCATTTGGACTCATGCACCTGTTAATCACCACAGCATTATTTAAGGCTGTAGTTGCCAGGCAGTCAGCCTGGCGACATCACCTCCTACACACCCATGTTATCCATGCCGATGACCCATGCTCTTTTTCAGTCACAGTAATTGTTTTGCCTTAGTGCAAGTTTTAGTTTTCATAGCCAAGTTTTTGTACCTCCTCTGTGAGCGCCTTTCGTTTGTTCCTTTTTTTTAACAAATTAATAACAGAATATGTCATTACCACAGGAAAAACAAACCACACCATAGTCCAAGTCATGACATCCATCTGGATTCATGAACTTAATTCTAAACATTTCTTCACAAAAAAACAAAAAAAAATTGCAAAAGTATATGGACTCATAAACCTTGCATGATGTCTCCTTATCTGCCTCAGGCTACCTTGTACGGTTCCAATAAATAGCTCATTACCCCGGGGAGGCTGCTGTATTTCAGCTGTTGTTTTATTTCATCTTATCATTCCTGCCTTCTACGGCTGCTTTGTGCAATGGCAAAACACACAAGTTTAGCCCAAGGACACAGATCATGGCAGTGTTTTTTTTCCTGTGTGTGTGTGTGTGTGTGTGTGTGTGAGTGTGAGTGTGTGTGTCCTTACTCCATTGCCGTGGCACCGTGCGATGCAAACCTCCAGCTCGTTAAACGATGCGTTTTGACACCGGCGGTCCCGACATACCTGTGGGAACAAAAGCAAGTGGATGTGGAATATTTGCCTCAGAGACACACTTCAGCTGGCACTGAAAACAGATTTAAAACTTTATGCGTTCTTCCAGTTTGAGCACTTTCATGATCAACCGTCTCACTTGTGTATTCTATTACTTGCAAAGAAAGAAAATGTTAACACAGTGTTTCTCAAATAGTGGGATGGGATCCCCTGTGGGGGTCACAGTGAGGTGAGGTGACAGGATTGAAAAGAAAAAAGGAGTCAGCAGAATATATAAAGAATGTAACTCGCACAGTGCTTTGTACAGAAAAAATATGACGGTTGATATTAAGTTCTTACTAGTAATTAAATTCAGGTTAGTCATGGGAAATTCACCCCCCTTCGTTTTTAAGAGAGTACACTTTGGCACTTTTACACAAAAATACACATTTTAAAGAGTGACGTGAAAAAGAAAGTACCAGAATCCTGCTGTTACTGTTGCTGCTGTCTTATTTGCTAATTTTTTAATGTTTAGGTTAGTTTTTTAAATAGAATCATGCAATATGCTCCAATCAATGTGCCCCCTGCTGTTCAAATCCACTGCCATTTATTTGCTTTGTGGCTGCAAGGCTCAGTTGGTAAAGCGGCCGTGCCAGCAATTTGAGGGTTCCAGGTTCGATCCTCGCTTCCGCCAGCCTAATCACTTCCATTGTGTCCTTGGGCAAGACACCTCACCCACCTGCTTTAAACCAGTGCCACACACACTGGTTTGAATGTAGCTTAATAGATGTAGATATGTCCCACTATGTAAAACGCTTGAGTCTCTAGAGAAAAGTGCTATAGATAAATAATTCACAATTCACAGTGTGTAGTACAGATATTACTTACAGTGGTGTACAGGGGCAAATGTGCAGAAATGCTATAAACAAATAAATTACTAAAATGTTGTGAAATGTAGTTGACGAAGACTAAATCAACATAAAATATGACTAAAATGAACACTGAATCACGTTAATGCTTCGGGCTGTAAACAAACTTTGCAAATGCTGAATTTCATACAAACCCCCAAAACGCCACATGAGAGAAATTCTGCGAGTTTGTGGAACATAACAGAAGTTACCCAGGTTGGGACATCTGTGGAGTCTGCCGACAAAGGGAACCACACTTTTTATACATTTTTAAAATTTTTATTTTTGCCTAGCATTCACAATCCCTATGTCAGACATGGACACATGTATCTTTCTTGTTGTTATGCATTCTAATTTGTAATGTATGGCAAGTAGGAGGTGGCTAACGATTCAGCAAATAGGAGTCATCTATTGCACACATAATGGTCTCAAAAGAAATGACAACAATACTCTATTTACATGGCATGACCTGATTATTAACCAAGCATCAGTGATATGGTTATTACAAACCCCGTTTCCATATGAGTTGGGAAATTGTGTTAGATGTAAATATAAACGGAATACAATGATTAGCAAATCCTTTTCAACCCATATTCAATTGAATGCACTACAAAGACAAGATATTTGATGTTCAAAGTCATAAACCTTATTTTTTTTTTGCAAATAATAATTAACTTAGAATTTCATGGCTGCAACACATGCCAAAGTAGTTGGAAAAGGGCATGTTCACCACCGTGTTACATCACCTTTTGTTTTAACAACACTCAATAAATGGTTTGGGAACTGAGGAAACTAATTGTTGAAGCTTTGAAAGTGTAATTCTTTCCCATTCTTGTTTTATGTAGAGCTTCAGTCGTTCAACAGCTGTCGTATTTTACGCTTCATAATGCGCCACACATTTTTGAAGGGAGACAGGTCTGGACTGCAGGCGGGCCAGGAAAGTACCCTCACTCTTTTTTTTACGAAGCCACGCTGTTGTAACACGTGCTGAATGTGGCTTGACATTGTCTTGCTGAAATAAGCAGGGGCGTCCATGATAAAGACGGTGCTTAGATGGCAGCAAATGTTGTTCCAAAACCTGTATGTACCTTTCAGCATTAATGGTGCTTCCACAGATGTGTAAGTTACCCATGCTTTGGGCACTAATGCACTCCTATACCATCACAGATGCTGGCTTTTGAACTTTGTGTTCATAACAGTCTGGATGGTTCGCTTCCCCTTTGGTCCGGATGACACGATGTCAAATATTTCCAAAAACAGTTTGAAATGTGGACTCGTAAGACCACAAAACACTTTTCAACTTTGCATCAGTCCATCTTAGATGATCTCGGGCCCAGAGAAGCCGGTGGCGTTTTCGGATGTTGTTGATAAATGGCTTTCGCTTTGCATAGAAGAGCTTTAACTTGCACTTACAGATGTAGCGACAAACTCTATTTAGTGACAGTGGTTTTCTGAAGTGTTCCTGAGCCCATGTGGTGATATCCTTCTGAGATTGATGTTGGTTTTTGATACAGTGCCGTCTGAGGGATCGGAGGTCACGGTCATTCAATGTTGGTTTTCGGCCATGCCGCTTACGTGGAGTGATTTCTCCAGATTCTCTGTACCTTTTGATGATATCATGGACTGTAGATGTTAAAATCCCTGAATTTCTTACAATTGCACTTTGAGAAATGTTGTTCTTAAACTGTTTGACTATTTGCTCACGCAGTTGTGGACAAAGGGGTGTACCTTGCCCCATCCTTTCTTGTGAAAGACTGAGCATTTTTTGGGAAGCTGTTTTTATACCCAATCATGGCATCCACCTGTTCCCAATTAGCCTGCACACCAGTGGGATGTTCCAAATAAGTGTTTGATGGGCATTCCTCAACTTTATCAGTATTTATTGCCACCTTTCCCAACTTCTTTGTCACGTGTTGCTGGCATCAAATTCTAAAATTAATGATTATTTGCAAAAAAATAAATATATATCAGTTTGAACATCAAATATGTTGTCTTTGTAGCATATTCAACTGAATATGGGTTGAAAAGGATTTGCAAATCATTGTATTCCGTTTATATTTACATCTAACACAATTTCCCAACTCATATGGAAACAGGGTTTGTATAAACACTAATGCAGAGGAACTACTTTTAGCGACGCTGTGATCACAGAGAGCTAACTGGCTTATGGAGCTATTGATATACAGAGCTGGTGAAGTGCCATATCGCCTCTGGGTTGGTCAAAAGTTAATTCTAGTTTATGAATCATACCTGTCACCAATGTAGTAGAAGGTTGTGGTCAACTTTGACATTCAACTTAGACTCAGTGTTCGCAAGTAAGACATGAAAAGACGCTGGTTTGTTACCACCTTTTTTTTTTTTTTTTTTTACCTGCGTGAGGTTTACAATTATTGCTCAATCTAAACGAGAAAATATGAACATTCCATCAGTTGGCATCTCAGTGAGAGCCGTCATCGTACGGTAAGTGATAGTTTTATTATGTTTGTAGTTTCAATTGCTTGTTTAGCACTTAGCAATACTGCTACTTGCTGGATTAGATAATTTAGCTTCTAAAACTTGTAACTGATTCTCCTAATATGTAGGCTAAAAAATATAAGGTTCTGGATCATCATTTGTCTCTGAGTAGTCATTGATGGCTAGCATAAAGTTTGCCACCTACTCAGTGGCCTAGCGGTTAGAGTGTCCGCCCTGAGATCGGTAGGGCGTGAGTTCAAACCCCGGCCGAGTCATACCAAAGACTATAAAAATGGGACCATTACCTCCCTGCTTGGCACTCAGCAACAAGGGTTGGAATTGGGGGTTAAATCACCAAAAAATTAATCCCGGGCGCGGCACCGCTGCTGCCCACTGCTCCCCTCACCTCACAGGGGGTGAACAAGGGTATGGGTCAAATGCAGAGGACACATTTCACCACACCTAGTGTGTGTGTGTGTGTGACAATCATTGGTACTTTAACGTTAACTTTAGTTGTATTTTATTTTATTACATAGCTGTTATGTGTCTGTGAAATTAATCCACAGCTGTAAACTTAAAATGACCAAAATGCACAAATATTATATGTTGTTATGAATGTCCCTGTTACTACATTACATATACACTTACGGCATGTATATAAAGGAGGTTATTGCATTTTTTTAAATAGTGCTTTATAGGTGATATAGAGCGAATCCCATTACCTCCATTGTTAGCTGACTTTTTCTAGCGTTTATTTACTAGTTAAAATGCATAAACAAAGAAAAAACATATGTGTGCTTGTCTCACATAAGGATAGGCAAAATATGAAAAAGTGCAGTTCCCCTTTAAAGACATCCCACAAAAAAGTTGGTAGAATTAATTGTTATTTAGGTCTTTACTTGGCTGTAGAAATTGCTCGCTCAATAATCTTGTAAAATAAGACATATTAAGTATTTAATGACACATAACTCTCAGGTGGGGCTTCACGGTGGGAGAGGGGTTAGTGCGTCTGCCTCACAATACGAAGGTTCAATCCCGGGCTTGGGATCTTTCTGTGTGGAGTTTGCATGTCCTCCCCGTGACTGCGTGGGTTCCCTCCGAGTACTCCGGCTTCCTCCGTCTTCCAAAGACATGCACTTGGGGATAGGTTGATTGGCAACACTAAATTAGCCCTAGTGTGTGAATGTGAGTGGGAATGTTGTCTGTCTATCTGTGTTGGCCCAGCGATGAGATGGGGACTTGTCCAGGGTGTACGCCGCCTTCCCGCCCGATTGTAGCTGAGATAGGCACCAGTGCCCCCCGCGACCCCAAAGGGAATAAGCGGTAGCAAATGGATGGATGGATAACTCTCAGGTTCGGTGCCAACAGTTAACTTCCTGGTGGTGCCTGGCTAACTTTTGTTATATTTTGTGAAAATGCAGCATATCTCTCCTGCAGTTGTCTTTGGGAGTTGTCTGTGTTTTTTGGCATTTGCAGAATTTTTTCTTTTGCATTTTTTTGGATGATTGTGCATGTTTGCCCCCGTTGGCCACCTTATATACCGTACTACTAGTGGTTAGAGTGTCTGCCCTGATATCGGTAGGTTGTGAGTTCAAACCCCGGCCGAGTCATACCAATGACTATAGAAATGGGATCCATTAAATCCCTGCTTGGCACTCGGCATCAAGGGTTGGAATTGGGGGTTGAATCACCAAAAAATGATTCCCGGACGTGGCCACCGCTGCTGCCCACTGCTCCCCTCACCTCCCAGGGGGTGAACAAGGGGATGGGTCAAAAGCAGAGGACACAATTCACCGCACCCAGTGTGTGTGTGTGAGACAATCATTGGTACTTTAACTTTAATGCCGCACTAATAGCATAAGGGATACAGCAGTGTGTGTACACATCTGTTAATGCTAAAGTCGCGATAGTAGAGCAGGTGAACTGACTGCCTGACTGTGTATTTTCTATTACTTTTTAAATATATTGCACATGGTGCGTACCTCAATTGTCAAAGTGGAATTTGTCTGGAAAAAGTGGCTGAAAATTAGCAAGGTCGTTCCTCCGGTCCAAACGTTGCATCTGATAAGTGCCCAGGAGGGAGAGACAGTGCTCGTTGTTCAAATATCTGAGACTTGTAATTTGGCTTCGGCTGACTTTGAATAACAAGTAATGTCACACTTTGCTGAATCGAGGACGCACCTGGCCCTCGCCACACTTGGTGCCGGTCACGACAAGGCCGGGGTCGGGTAGGTCGCCCTGGCCGTCCTGCGTGCTGTAGACGTAGGTCCCGCGACACTTCACCTCCATGCCTCCCGTCTTGACGGTGGTGTCGATGGACACAGCGTTGGTACCTTTGGGCTTCTTGGCAGCACTGTGGCACTGGATCTTTCCACACTTGGCGTCACTGCACACAAACACATGCAGCAGTCTTAATGTTGTTTACTGCTGAAAAGCACTCCCCACAAACTAACAGGGGAACAAAATGCACAGTGCGTAAAACAAGTATTTGATCCTGTCTTGATTGTTTAAGTTTACCCCCTTAAAATGAACAATCCAGAACTTATATGCTATGTTGATTGTAACACAGAGATGGAGTGCAACAAATAACAGTACCTAGTGGTTAAAGATTATACACTTTTTGTACAACCCCTGTTTATGTTTCTTTGAGATGGTCAGCAGAGTTGCAACCATCACAAGAGGGTTTTTGTTCAGAAGAAAAATCTCCAAAGCAGAATGTTAGCACATCCATGTTTGACAATAGGGATGCTGTTGTTAGAGTCATATTAAGCATTTCTCTGCACCCAAACGCTTGATTTTGGTCACATGCGACCACATTACATTCTCCCAAAGTTTGAGTCATCCAGGTGTTGATTGTCAAATTTCAGACGGGCCTGTAAAGCAGAGGGACCTTCAGGCTCTGCAGGTTCTTAAATCTTTACAGAAAAGTGTTATTAATGTTTTTTCTTGGTGACTGTGCTTCCAACTTCCTTGATATCATTACCCAGCTTTCCCCTAGTAATTCTGAGCTGGTCTCTCACCTTTCCAACAATCATTCCTACACCACCAGGTGAATTCTTGCATTGAGTTCTTCAGATTGTTATCCAGTATTTCTTCAACTTATGAATTATTGCACCAAAAGTGGCCTATTTCTCACCATCTTGTGGTCCATTCCAGTGTTGTGCAAGTCTACAATCTGGTTTCTGATGTCATTTAATAGGTCTTTGGTCTTCCCCATTGTGGTGGAGATGTTTGAACACAACAGACTGATTATATGAAACATATCTTTTATCAATTTTAAGAGGTTGAGAATAGGAGTACTTTTGTCATTTGGGACACGAATAATGTGTGCTTATTGGACACATAACCGGTATGGTAGAGGATCAAATACTAATTTCTTTAATATTTTTAAATTTAGTAATATATACATCCTTTATTTACAGGGGTCATATTATGATCCATCCATTCATCCATTTTTTACCGCTTGTCTCGTTCGGGGTCGCGGGGGGTCGCTGGAGCCTATCTCAGCTGCATTCGGGCAGAAGGCGGGGTACACCCTGGACAAGTCGCCACCTCATCGCAGGGCCAACACAGATAGACAGACAACATTCACACTCACATTCACACACTAGGGCCAATTTAGTGTTGCCAATCAACCTATCCCCAGGTGCAGGTTTTTGGCTGTGGGAGGAAGCCGGAGTACCCGGAGGGAACCCACGTAGTCAGTGGAGAGAACATGCAAACTCCAGACAGAAAGATCCCGAGCCCGGTAGTGAACCCAGGACAACTCGTCCAGAGTCGGGACCCAGGATGGACTGCTCGCCAGTGTATCGACTGGGGACATCTCTGCGCTGCTGATCTGCCTCCGCTTGGGATGGTTTCCTGTTGGCTACACTACGGACGGGACTCTCGCTACTGTGTTGGATCCACTTTGGACTGGACTCTCACAGTTGTGTTGGATCCACTATGGATTGAACTTTCACAGTATTATGTTAGACCCACTCGACATCCATTGCTTTCGGTCTCCATATGCGGTCCTCTCCAAAGTTTCTCATAGTCACTGTCACCGGCGTCCCACTGGGTGTGAGTTTTCCTTGCCCTTATGTGGGCTCTACCGAGGATGTCGATGTGGTTTGTACAGCCCTTTGAGACACTAGTGATTTAGGGCTATATAAATAAACATTGATTGATTGATTGATTGAACTGAGGACCTTTGTATTGTGAGGCACATGCACTAACCCAGACATGGGCAAACTACGGGCCGTGGGCCACATACGGCCCGTTAGGCTTTTTAATCCGGCCCGCCGAACTTGTCCAAATTATAGTAAAAACCTCCTTTTTTTCCCCTTTTCCCTGCAATGCCCATGTTTCCCCAATAGATGGCGCACTCAAAACACATTGACCGTTGATGGAGTGGCGCGTATTTCTCTTTATTTCACTTAAATTTTCACTTCGTTTCACATCACCATTAAGCCCTTCTGTAAAAATGAGCGGACGAAAGAGAAAGAAAGTGGACAGCGAATGCCGAGTGTTTAATAAGGAGTGGACAACAAAATACTTCTTCACTGAAGAAGTATTTCGTTGTGTAATAATTTGTTTTGAATGATGAAAGTGATTCCATTTTTCAATAAATGTTGATTTCTTTAACTTTGCACCTTCGATTGAAACTTATTTAAAACAGACGCAATCTTAATAAATCACAGTGCGTATGTTATTTTAATCTATTTACATTTCCTCCTCACAGTATCTGCGAAATAGTATGTAAATGCCATATCTTGCATATTCCTTGAGACAAATTTATTAACTGATAAGGGCTATTTTTCACATTTGAAAGACAGT
This sequence comes from Nerophis ophidion, assembly GCF_033978795.1. Classification (NCBI taxonomy): domain Eukaryota; kingdom Metazoa; phylum Chordata; class Actinopteri; order Syngnathiformes; family Syngnathidae; genus Nerophis; species Nerophis ophidion. The sequence goes on from NC_084620.1 coordinate 12,473,199, forward strand.
TAATAAATTGGGTTGTAGTGTTCTTACTGTGCTATGAGGTTTGCACACACTACATTTAATGCTTTAGTATGTCCGGCCCAAACACTCCCTCCAAGTGCACCTGGCCCGGCCCCTCTGTCAAATTTTAAAACCCATTGTGGCCCGCGAGTCAAAAAGTTTGCCCACCTCTCCACTAACCCCTTGCTGTTTTTCTAAATTTAAACACTTTCTTGTGGTGTACATAAGATGTAATGGTGGTTCTTTGGTCAACATTTTGCATAGATTATGTTTTACGGACCATCTTCAGGATGCACCTTTTTGTGGGTGGTTTAATTTAAAAGTTGTTTTTGCATAATAAGACCCCTTAAAAAGTTTTTCACATTATGTCTCTCTCTGTACAATTAATTTGAAATTAAATGATAGAATCTTGAAATCTCCTTAGGAGGGTAAACTTACATAATAAAAACAAACAGTAGTACCTCAACTTATGAGCCTAATTGGTTATGTGACAGAGCTCTAAACAGAAAACACTATCTTCCACTGAAATGTATTAAAATCAATTTGATCGGTTGTAGCTGAGATAGGCGCCAGCGCCCCCCGCGACCCCAAAAGGGAATAAGCGGTAGAAAATGGATGGATGGATGATCGGTGCTTTCCCCCTTAACGCCCAACCTCCAAAACATCCATCCATTTCCATCCATCTTCTTCCGCTTAGCCGAGGTCGGGTCGCGGGGGCAACAACTTAAGCAGGGAAACCCAGACTTCCCTTTCCCCAGCCACTTCGTCTAGCTCTTCCCGGGGGATGCCGAGGCGTTCCCAGGCCAGCCGGGAGACATAGTCTTCCCAACGTGTCCTGGGTCTTCCCCGTGGCCTCCTACCGGTTGGACGTGCCCTAAACACCTCCCTAGGGAGGCGTTCAAATGGCATCCTGACCAGATGCCCGAACCACCTCATCTGGCTCCTCTCGATGTGAAGGAGCAGCGGCTTTACTTTGAGTTCCTCCCGGATGGCAGAGCTTCTCACCCTATCTCTAAGGGAGAGCCCCGCCACACGGCGGAGGAAACTCATTTCGGCCGCTTGTACACGTGATCTTATCCTTTCGGTCATGACCCAAAGCTCATGACCATAGGTGAGGATGGGAACGTAGATCGACCGGTAAATTGAGAGCTTTGCCTTCCGGCTCAGCTCCTTCTTCACCACAATGGATCGGTACAACGTCCGCATTACGGAAGATGCCGCACCGAACCGCCTGTCGATCTCACGATCCACTCTTCCCTCACTCGTGAACAAGACTCCTAGGTACTTGAACTCCTCCACTTGGGGCAGGGTCTCCTCCCCAACCCGGAGATGGCATTCCACCCTTTTCCGGGCGAGAACCATGGACTCGGACTTGGAGGAGCAGATTCTCATTCTGGTCTCTTCACACTCGGCTGCAAACCGATCCAGTGAGAGCTGAAGATCCCGGTCAGATGAAGCCATCAGGACCACATCATCTGCAAAAAGCAGAGACCTAATCCTGCGGTCACCAAACCGGAACCCCTCAATGCCTTGACTGCGCCTAGAAATTCTGTCCATAAAAGTTATGAACAGAATCAGTGACAAAGGACAGCCTTGGCGGAGTCCGACTCTCACTGGAAATGTGTTCGACTTACTGCCGGCAATGCGGACCAAGCTCTGGCACTGATTGTACAGGGAGTGGACCGCCACAATAAGACAGTCCGATACCCCATACTCTCTGAGCACTCCCCACAGGACTTCCCGAGGGACACGGTAGAATGCCTTCTCCAAGTCCACATAGCACATGTAGACTGGTTGGGCAAACTCCCATGCACCCTCAAGAACCCTGCCGAGAGTATAGAGCTGGTCCACAGTTCCACGACCAGGACGAAAACCACACTGTTCCTCCTGAATCCGAGGTTCGACTATCCGGCGTAGCCTCCTCTCCAGTACACCTGAATAAACCTTACCGGGAAGGCTGAGGAGTGTGATCCCACGATAGTTGGAACACACCCTCCGGTGTCCCTTCTTAAAGAGAGGAACCACCACCCCGGTATGCCAATCCAGAGGTACCACCCCCGATGTCCACGCGATGCTGCAGAGTCTTGTCAACCAAGACAGCCCCACAGCATCCAGAGCCTTAAGGAACTCCGGGCGGGTCTCGTCCACCCTCGGGGCCTTGCGACCGAGGAGCTTTTTAACTACCTCAGCGACCTCAGCCCCAGAAATAGGAGAGTCCACCACAGATTCCCCAGGCACTGCTTCCTCATAGGAAGACGTGTTGGTGGGATTGAGGAGGTCTTCGAAGTATTCCTTCCACCTATCCACAACATCCGCAGTTGAGGTCAGCAGAACACCATCCGCACCATACATGGTGTTGATAGTGCACTGCTTCCCCTTCCTGAGGCGGCGGACGGTGGTCCAGAATCGCTTCGAAGCCGTCCGGAAGTCATTTTCCATGGCTGCCCCGAACTCCTCCCATGTCCGAGTTTTTGCCTCAGCGACCGCTGAAGCCACACACCGCTTGGCCTGTCGGTCCCTGTCCGCTGCCTCCGTAGTCCTATGAGCCAAAAGAACCCGATAGGACTCCTTCTTCAGCTTGACGGCATCCTTCACCGCTGGTGTCCACCAAGGGGTTTTAGGATTGCCGCCTCGACAGGCACCAACTACCTTGCGGCCACAGCTCCGATCAGCCGCCTCGACGATAGAGGTGCGGAACATGGTCCACTCGGACTCAATGTCCAGCACCTCCCTCGTGACATGTTCGAAGTTCTTCCGGAGGTGGGAATTGAAACTTTCTCTGATAGGAGACTCTGCCAGACGTTCCCAGCAGACCCTCACAATGCGTTTGGGCCTGCCAGGTCTGTCCGGCATCCTCCCCCACCATCGCAGCCAACTCACCACCAGGTGGTGATCGGTAGAAAGCTCCGCCCCTCTCTTCACCCGAGTGTCCAAAACATAAGGCCGCAAATCCGATGACACAACTACAAAGTCGATCATGGAACTGCGGCCTAGGGTGTCCTGGTGCCAAGTGCACCAATGGACACCCTTATGTTTGAACATGGTGTTTGTAATGGACAAACTGTGACGAGCACAAAAGTCCAATAACAAAACACCACTCGGGTTCAGATCCGGGCAGCCATTCTTCCCAATCACGCCTCTCCAGGTTTCACTGTCGTTGCCAACATGAGCATTGAAGTCCCCCAGTAGGACAAGGGAATCACCCGGGGGAGCACTTTCCAGCACTCCCTCGAGTGTACCCAAAAAGGGTGGGTACTCTGAACTGCTGCTTGGTGCGTAAGCACAAACAACAGTCAGGACCCGTCCCCCCCACCCGAAGGCGGAGGGAGGCTACCCTTTCGTCCACTGGGTTGAACTCCAACGTGCAGGCTTTAAGCCGGGGGGCAACCAGAATTTCCACCCCAGCCCGTCGCCTCTCACTGTCGGCAACGCCAGAGTGGAAGAGGGTCCAGTCCCTCTCGAGAGAAGTGGTTCCAGAGCCCTTGCTGTGCGTCGAAGTGAGTCCGACTATATCTAGCCGGAACTTCTCCACTTCGCGCACTAGCTCAGGCTCTTTCCCCCCCAGTGAGGTGACGTTCCACGTCCCAAGAGCTAGCTTCTGTAGCCGAGGATCGGACCGCCAAGTGCCCTGCCTTCGGCTGCCGCCCAGCTCACATTGCACCCGACCTCTACGGCCCCTGCTATGGGTGGTGCGCCCATCGGAGGGGTGACCCACGTTGCCTCTTCGGGCTGTGCCCGGCCGGGCCCCATGGGAATAGGCCCGGCCACCAGGCGCTCGCCATCGTGCCCCACCTCCGGGCCTGGCTCCAGAAGGGGGCCCCGGTGACCCGCGTCCGGGCGAGGGAAATCCGGGTCCATGTTTGGTCTTCTTCATAGAGGTCTTCGAGCTATCTATCGAGCCTCTAAAAACAGCGCAATTGTAACACGTAACATGCCTTTTAAAAAGAAAAACACTTAACTTTTAGAAAATAAATATTATAATACAATAGAAATTAATAAAAACCTATCCAACAGTACTTGATGAAGTAATGTAAAATTAATGTGCAGAATTTACCTCGTAGAGTGGACTTCTACGGTCTCTCCTCCAGCTATTCCATATTTTCAAGGATAAATGTATGCTATTTAGATATTTCAACATCTTAGCCGCTTTGAAGTTACCAAGCTTGTTTTGGATGATTTCTTTCTTTAAGTCATAAATGTCATCTAATTCTTCTTAGCATTGTCCTTCTCACTCACTTTCTCCATGCCTGTGGTTAAAAACAAAGTTATGTCGACCCCTAGCTATAAGCTAATGCTAGCGAGTAAGACCAGATGTTTTAGGCGGATCTTACAGGGTTTACTCTGATATTTTCTACGCTAACTAATGGCAGGTATGCTTGTAGCTCAAACTTTGGTCAGCAAATTAAAGCATAACTTTTAACTGAAAGAAAGCTTTTTTCTCAAACACACTCTAAAGTTGAGGTACTGTACCACTGTACTTATTTCCCCCACTGTATTGGTTTGTTTTTTGTTGATCTATTCTTGTGAAGACTTTCTTATCAACACTAACGTCTTCTTCATTGATATGCAGACAGAGACAGGCAAGTACACAAACTCACACATGCCGTCTGAGTGGATAAATGCTGACAATTACAGTATGATAGCGCGGTGACTAATGCAACGATTAGTCAGGCTCCGTCTGGGGAAGTATTGCATTTACATATCCTCTAATCAGCCTCACTGCAGCATCTAATGACTACTGTGGGGCAACATCATCATTATCATCATGATCATGATTATCAACTTCCTAATTAACATAACTAAATTGCTCATTTAGATCCATTCATTAGCTACAGCACCGCCATAGTTAGGCTAACTGGGTTAGCATGTAAAAAAAGACAAACAAACATGATTTTTCCTTCCTAAATGTTAACATAGGACAAAAAAAAGGAGGAGGATTATGTTCGCTTCACTTCATCTAATCCACCAATTTCCTCTCATCCTAAAATAGTCTTCAGCGCATTGTGGATATCCTGCGTCACCACACATTGGAGTACAGCACATCTTCATCCACCATCATCACTCACCTTTTTGCACACTTCATGTAGTTGCCGTGCTCATCTTTACCGCAGTTTCCGAAAGCGTTTCCTGCCGCATTGACGTCTTCAAAGCAGGCGTCGTGGGCCGGGCGGGCACCTGGAAACACCATGTATTCCATAATTGCTTACTGCTCGAAAAAATAAAAACAATAAATCAATACATAAACACTTCACTGCGGAACTGTAAGAGCTCACAGTCAGTGTGGTTGACATGTTTGACGGATACGTCACATTTACAAGAGAATTGACTACAATGTTCACGAGAAGAGTATGCTTCCTTACCGGAGCCCCACAGCTGGAGGCATTGCTGCTCATGGGTCAGACACATGCCGTTGTAGCAATAGGCCCGTCCGTACTGGCAGGTGGAGCCGTCCAGCAGGTAGACATTGGCGGGGCAGTAAGGCGACGCCCCCGTGCAGTACTCGGGCAGATCGCAGGACCCAGCTGGGCCCCGGCACATGGTGCCTGCCTGTTTCAACTGGAGCAGGGAGAGGAGGGGTGAAGATACGAATTACGCATTCTCATGATTATGGTTTGCCCCACAGCGTAGGGCGCTATCCAGGCCTTTGCCATCAATATTATAGACCACAAAGACTGGATCACTACGGCAACAGCAGCGATGCAAGAAATGTTGGATAAATGATTCTAATGCTTTCATATCAAGGTCAAATGGCGAAGCACAGGACTGCTCTGAATATTGGTGATACAACTGTGGGCATAATTGTCATTTTTTTCTCAACAATGATCCTTTTAGAATTCAACTTGCTTGCTGAACAGTCCGCAGATGGTTGCAGCCAAGTGGTACGATCCATTATGCCTCAATTGCTTGTACACACGATTTTTATAGATGTCACAACTGACTAATTGCATGTTTCACCCGTGCCTCATAAAGACGCTTTTCAAGTTGGTATTCATTACCGATCATAAATGTGAAGCCCGTTGTTTAAACATCTTTAATACAAAGTTAATGGTAACAAATAAACAGTGGTAGGACCATTCTTCACCATGCAGCTAATTTTTTTTATTGACCTCCAGGATATTGTAAAAATAAAATAAATGTATTATTTTACTCCGTCATCTCGAACGACATATACCTTTAACCCAAAGCTAACAGGATGCTGTTTGGTTCAAATAGCTGAGTATATATTGATTTATATTGAATTGGTTTAAGACTTAAACTTCCTTTTATTGTCATTAAAATTTGAACTTTACAGTACAGATAACAACAAAATGTTGTTGCATTAGCTCGTTGTATTGCAGTATAAAGGGCAATAAGGTGCAGAGTGTTTGCATTTACAAAATAATATGCAGATATAGATTACTGTACAGATACATAAATTGCACTTTTCCATATGCATCTTTGCATATAGAATTATGTTGTATTGTCTTTATAGTCCAGCTTGTTAAGCAGCTTAAATGAACAAAAACGTATCCAAGTTGACTCTTGCATTTTCATTTTTTTATGTAACTTTGGATGACATCTGAAACAAACAGTGTAGGTGTTCAGCTTTGACACCTCTCTCTTACAGCGCTATGTTAGAATCAGCATTACAGCGCTGCAATTAGGGACGCTGTTACGGTTTGAAACTGAAACTAGGTGCTGCAACGGAAGTCGTCGTAAAAGCCTACGAAGGTGATAATGTAAAAATGGACTGCTGTATGTGTGTGTGTGTGTGTGTGTGCGCACGCGCGTGTTACCTTACAGCCTTGGCAACACACCCCATGAGCACACTGAGCCTCCTCCTTCAGGGTGCAGTTGTTGGCATTGCAACAGTCATTGGTACATTCCTGTAAACAATCAAGAACACTGAGGCTGTCACCACGAACATGGGCATTGGTAAATGTGCTTTCATGTGAACTGATGTTTTTCAAATTTGGAAAATTTGCCTTTCTGATAATACAGTGGAACCCCCTTCTTACGACATACTTAAGACAAGCTCACTGACATCGACAAAACCGAAATCTTTTTTACTGCAGTAATTTTATTATATGTCTCGACTGCAATGACAATAAAGCACACGCACAGATCTCTCTCCCTGTGACCAAATATCTAAAAAATGAATAGATGTATTTTGTTAGTCGCTGTGGTTGAAACTGTTATAACTGCAATGTTTTTTGAAGCTTCGAAGGGGAGCTAAGATTATCTTCTTGTTTACTGACCTAAAAAATGTTACAATGTTGGATACTTATGTTAAACAATACGCAAGCATCAAATCATAAGGTTCATGCATTTGGGCGTGAGCTTGCATGCTGTTTTCGATACCTTAAACACTGTGTTTTGGAGTCTTCTTTTAACTTTGGATGCAGTGGGATGTCACAATGTGGTGGATGAACTTATGTGGTCATTTCTGGAACTTGCTATTGGCCAGCTTCCTCTACCTCTGCTTCAGGTAGTGAGACTGTTTACAATAAATACAATAAATACATTTGACTTTGGACTGTTTTGTCACTGACCAGTACAAAGTTGGATTAGCTGCTAAACTCAGACAAAAAATTGTGTCATTGTGACAACACTACCTGGTTTGAGGAAAAATAATGAAAAAGTTGGAATCATAGAGTAAATCATTATTTTCATCTTGGACACATCATCTTAATAAAGTTAAAGTCAAGATAGTGACACACACACTAGGTGTGGTGAAAATACCCTCCCCTTGTTTCACCCCCTAGGTAGTGAGGGGAGCAGTGAGCAGCAGCAGTGGCCGCACTTGGGAATCTTTTTGGTGATTTTAACCCCAGGTCCTACCCTTGATGCTGAGTGCCAAGTAGGGAGGTAATGGGTCCCATTTTTATAGTTTTTTGGTATGACTCGGCCGGGGTTTGAACTCACGACCTACCAATCTTAGGGCGGACACTCTAACCACAAGCCCACTGAGCAGCTCTATCGTGGTATGCGCACAAAAACACAGATATGCAATTAATAAATACAGTATATGAAGGTAAATGCTGCTCTTTTTGCGTTGTGCGCAACACAAGGTATACCTAATGCTGGGACTCGTAAATCTATATACAAAATAAATAGTGGTGATTTGTCTTCAAAATACCCAAACAGTGTACATTTTCATAAGATCAATTCTAAAAATGTTGTTGAGTGCGGGGCGTGGAGGGTTTCATTTGCAATCTAAAGGGAACTCTTCCACACAGAAACCAGAAAAACCAAAAAAGCTGGTTATAATGTAACTGTGGAGCAAAATGTACACAAAATGTATACCTAAGCATATCAAATACAAATTACTCAAGTCTAGACCACAATAAAGTGTTTTAACTGTTGATTAGACTCAATTGAGGTCTCCTTTAAATCTAAATTTCCTCAATGGGTAGAAATAATTCTATGTTGTTGTTTCACTGCACCATTGTTGAAAAAATACACTCAGTTTTCATAGAAATTATCTCTTTGATGAAAGTTTGTGCCGAAAAAAGCAGTCAACCATGTTGACAATGCTTAGGCGGGCACTTTTTAGTGCTAGAAACAATACAATGAATGAGTTGTTAAAGATAGACCAATTATCGACGTACACGTGGGACTGACTTCACTGGGTTTTACCGTATGTGTGCTCGTGTGGGCAAGGTCTTTTGTAACACATCAAAAAATATCATGGCTTTGTCTGTTTTGTTTTTGGATTTAAAACACCACATGAAGGAATTGCAAAAGGGAGGGTTTGGGGCTGGGGACGCCCTGGGTGGGGTGCTGGTCAGTTGGTGAGTTTTCAGGCGAGACTTTCATTATTTATGTCCACATTCTTGTATTCATTCTAGAATGATACACATGTTTTCAGCTAGATGGCAGCAGTGGTCAATCTAATCAACAAGCTCCCTGTTCTACCCAGTAGCAGTAGTTAAGTACACAGGAACAGATGTGTTCAGAGATAACGGAGGCAGAGAGATGTGACACGAATGAAAAGAAAAAAGGAGCCATCGTCAGCGGTACATATAAAGAACATAATTCACACAGTATGCTGCTATACAGATAAATAAAAAGATAAGATCAAGTTCTCAGTAGCAGTTTCATTCAGAGGGGTCATGGAAACATTTCTGTCCCCCACAGGGGTCATGACAGAAAATAATGTAGAAGCACTGCCCTGGATCATGTTAGTAAAGTGCACCACGCCACTCAGAAAGCATTAAAAATGAGTGACTGCAGTGCTTTTGGTGGGGCATTAGGGGATTAAAAGTGCGACAGGCATGTCAAAACTTTAAAAAGAGGGGGGTGAGGGAAAGTGTGTAAAAATAAAATGCAGAGGTGCGACACATTGCGGCACAGAGCATCTCCTGTTGCCATGGCGCCCTCTAATAAATGTAGAAGTTGATTCGAGCAAGGGGAGAGGAGGAGGTAGAGAGGAAGAAGGTGATCATGCTGGCAGGAGACGTAGGAGATTATGGGTGATGAAAACAACAACAAGAGTATGCAGTCGTTTGTGTGCTGTCACAAAGAACAAATGATGGAATTATCTCTGAGCAAAGCACAAAGAAGTCTTTAAACTGCTCTTTGGACTTTCCTTGTCTGCAAACCCTAACGCTGGCAACGTGTGCGTATGTATGTTTATCAAGCAGCGTCTTGTAGCTGTACTAAAAGCAAAGAGCTTGTCAGAAGCCTTCCGGCGACACACCCACTTGCAGCTGCTCAAAGCAGAGCGGGTTTGCTCAGCCGCTCTATTGATGTTACACAGCAGACATTTGAAGAAACTTTACGAAAATCTCTCAAGTGTGAGAAAACATTGAAACGCAGGCTGCATGTAGGATGAGGCCTAGTTAGTTAAAGAAGCACCACAAAGACGCTTAAGCTTAATCAATGAAGTGATCAATTAGGGGTTAGCCTAGAGCTCTTCGTACCCGCTGAATAACAATTCCTAATCTGACCAAGACAATTCTACACCTCTAACTTTGTGGCAACAAGTGTTTATCATAGTAACAAAGAAAAGGTCCACTTTGGGAAGTTTTTTGTAATACTTTAATATACCTCCTCACTTTGGATCAATTTGATGTGGAAGAACTTAATGGGGAACTATACTTGTTTTGTTTTTTCTCGAATTTTTCCTATAATTCACAAGCTTTAGGAGAGACAAGAACACATGTTTTTTTTTTGGAATGAATGTATTCTAACTCCCAAATAAACACAAATAAAAGTCTGCTTACAATGAAACCAATGGGCGTCATGACGTCGTAGCGTCTATTGCGTTTACTCCGACCATAAAACCCAATAAATGAACATCCAAAATGTGCCAACAATACTCTATTTAGATTCCGTGACCTGAATATTAATCAAGTATTAGCAATATTGTTATTATAAGCGCTAACGTTAAAGTCCTAAATTTAGCGACGCATTGATCAGGGAGCGGCAACTGCTCTATGCTGCTGTATTTACATCAACTGGTGAGCTGTTGTCTCACCTCTGAGCTTGTGGAAGTTAATTCTAGATTATAAATCATGTCCCTCACCTTGATAGCAAAAGGATGTGGACATAAACTAAGAAGTTGTTACACTTTAACGGAGATGGCGAGAAAGACACGCAAAAGACACTGGTTTGCGGTCACCTTAATTTTTTAACCCTTTGCGAGGAGAATGTGTCGATCTCCATCCAAACGGGAAGATATAAACATCCCATCACACGGCATCCCAGTGAGAGCAAACATTGTGCGGTAAGTGATGTTAAATTATGTTTGATGCACCTATGAAATTATGCCTAAAATGACCAAAATACATACATATTACTACAATACATATAGACTTGCATATACAGAATATTGATGGAAGTGTTTACAGTTTTTTTAGGGCTTTATAGGCATCAATAGAGTGACTCCCATAAGGTCCATTGTAAGTGGACTTTACCTCACATTTATTCACTAGTAAGAATGCATACAAAAATAAAAACATACGTGTACTTGCCTTACATAAGGTTTGTAAATGACAGGCAAAATTCCCAAAAAAGTGCTGCTTTCCTCTACGGGCTTAATTACACAATGCCAATTATAATATGCTGAGGCCCACTTCATAATTAAGTTTGGTGCCTTTTGCTAGTGAACGGTAAGTGCACTGGTTAAGTGCACCGATCCTAACCAACGCACGGACACTTCCCCTCATCTAGCAAGAATCAATCAATCATCAATCAATATTTATTTATATAGCCCTAAATCACAAATGTCTCAAAGGACTGTACAAACCACTACGACTACGACATCCTCGGAAGAACCCACATAAGGGCAAGGAAAACTCACACCCAGTGGGCAAGGAGAACTCACACCCAGTGGGACGCCAGTGACAATGATGACTATGAGAACCTTGGAGAGGACCTCATATGTGGGCAACCCCCCCCACACTATTAAAAAAAGGTATAAAATATATGATCAAGAGGAATCAAAATTATAAAATAGAAAACTAAAAACAGTTGGAGGTTTAAAAATTCTTTGTAATCGCCCAGTCTACTTATGCCTCCGGTCAAAGTAATGGCTAGTTTACCACCAAGCCAAAGTCAACTGGCCTGCCCAAGAGACGTCAACATAAACGGGCTCCACTGTACAAAACAATCTAAAATCTCCAAAAGTCAAAACCCACGGCACGCTAGCTCATATATAAAAAAGACCTTTCATTTAAGTAATGCGATGGCTCCTCTAGTAAGTAATAACGCTGGCTTCCTCGCACAAAATTAATAATAAGAACAATTTGAATTAAGACTTGTAGACAAATAATCCACAAAGTAAAGGAAATTGTAGTCATAGTAGTGTAACGATGAGAGAAGCAAACTGGTTGTACCTTGAATGCTGTGTGTCAATGCAAGAGAAAGAGGGGGAATGGTGCCCAAGTCCGGCATGTCACGAGTTGCATAGCGTGAGGATGCCCCAAGATCTCTGACTTCACATCAAAGACAAGCTTCAAAGCATAAAAGACTAAAGTGCACTCACATCCGGTTCACCGCAGTCGCACTCCTCTCCATCCTCCACGAAGCCATTGCCGCATTTCTTCCCCCCCACAAGGTCCTTCATGTTGGGCATGTTATAGAGACACATGCCTCCCCCCTTCTGGAAGTAGCTGTCCAGGTCACGTTTGCTGCAGTGGCTGAAGACCCTCGGAAATGGATGTCTGTGAAGGAAATCATGGCGACGTGAGTATGTGTACCTACTGTTGTGTGTTGCGTTCAGGGAGCCTCACCCAGTGGCAGCCGCCATAACGCAACCCCCTTGGTCAGCGGTCGCTTCCAAGCAGCAGCCGTCGTGGTCATGACTCATCCCAAAGTTGTGTCCGATCTCGTGGGCCATTGTGGCGGCAGCGCCAATAGAAACTTCCGAGTGATCCTGTGGAAATCATAATGACATTTACTTGGGATTTCATAAAAAATAAGGTAATTGGAAAGTGTGCTGTATACAGGTGCATTTCCGCAATCATTTTACACAACAAATGGAAGCTTTTAAGGTCAATTTGCAGTTTTATTGTCCTCTTCTAATTGGCTCTCCAAATACCAACAAGTCAAAAGCCACTCTGTGGCATTGTACCTTTTAAAGTGGATGCAATTTAAAACTTCACAAAGTGCACTCCTTTTTATTACGCCTGAGATCTGATAACTGGTTACACAGCCCCTTGCCAGATAAACATAAGCCATATGCATGAATAAAGCCTACAATAATAGCAGATAAAAAGTAAAGCAGGATGCTAATATTTTTTTTTTACTTTATTAGGGAAAATTCATATTTTTCCATCAGGTTACCGATGGCAGCTGAGTAAGGGTTTTTGTTCACACTGAAATTCAAGTTTATAGGATATTTTGCATTATAAGTCTATTTATTTTTCACTCAGGTTATCTACTTTGTGTAATAAAGTAAAACCATTGATTCCTTAGTGATTTGTTTTTTTTTAGAATTTGTCAGGATATCGCATTGCAGTTTGGACTTTATTATTAGTTTCTTTATTTATTTGCTGTCCAGCACTCTTATTTTCGTTTTCTACTTGCGGTTTGCCTCCACCATTTCCCTTGTCTAAACTCTAGTCCGACACACAACTGTTCCTAGTTACCAACTAGGGTGCTTTTTACGGACCATTTGGTTTCATGCGTTTTCTTTCAAGTCTTTATGCTTCCTGTGCACTTCCTGCTGCACTATTGCGTTGTTCTTTTAAATTAAATTTACTTTTACCTGCGCTATGCCTGCCTTCTCTGCATCTTGTGGGTCGAGACCAACATGGAACGTACAAACAATTTACTATTATTTTTTGGGGAAATCAGGTAAAATCAAGTCGTGGACTCCAACATATATAGCAGATAATATACGCAATAATCGTTTTGACTATTCGACTAATCAAAAAATACCCTAGTCGACTATTAAAAGTATGGTTAGTTGCAGCCCAACCACATTCAGAGTTACACAGCATTCAAAGACTACCTGTTCAGTAGAAAGTTATCATAAAAAAGACAGGGAGAATTAAACTTAATTCTATTACATTCATTTTCTTTTTTAAAGATTGTTCCCCACCAAAAGAAAGATCTGGATGGATTGTCAATGTGGTCAAGACGTACAACAAATTACTGCAGCTGTTAAATAAGAATATAATACAAATACAGAGAATACAAAATGATGTACATAAAATGTATACAAAACAAGGAAAAATGTGTAATCAGACTGCTCTAGGTAAAAAAAGTTTTATTGTTCATTATACTTACGGCTTTGGACAAAGTCACAAGTAAAAGTGCATTAATTTGATTATGTCTGCAACTTCTTACATTGATGTCAATGCCAGTCAAAAGTCCAGTCATTACACTGTAGAAAGAATGCTTTTTTTTTTCTAACCGACTCTCCAAATACCAAGGAGTCAAAAGCCACTCTGTGATATTGTACCTTCTAAAGTGGATGCAAATTTATTTTTCACAAAGTGCACTCTTTATTACACCTTACCTGCTGGCGTAAACATTTGACAGAGCGCTGAGCTCACATTTTTTCTGTGTTTCCTGTTACGACTTTTAACCTGCATGATTAGAATTAAATGCGCCACAGGGGAAAGTGGCTTCAATTAAAATGAAAGTCATCCATAGCGCTGTGTTACACAGACACAATACACTGAAATGAAGTCATTCACTTTTAGCCCTTCTTCAAAATCCTGCATGACAAAAACAAGGGTGTAGGTGCTTTCTAAACGACGCCATTTGGATTTGTTACAGCATCTCGACCCACGAGATGCTGAACAGCTATCAGTAACTAATCAACCTATTGATCTCTCCAGCTGGGTTCCTGCATTGACACATGTCCGTTACTTTTGGCGGGAACGAACACATCCGATGTACTGTAATAAATTGCCACCTGGAGCTAGAAATTTGTGTTTTCATTCTTCTTCCTTGCAGTAAACATCTTCATTACATGTCTGAGATGTTTCATATTTTTAAAATAAATCATATTCACTCATCCCACATTATTAATGTTGCCAATGAAGCATGCAAAGCTTATTTACATGCCTCTTTGGGGCACTTACTCTAATTCAAGGTTCTATTGTTTTATCATTGCCAATATGGTCTCACACAAGCTAAGCACAGCATATGTATTTTTTAATATGGTTAGTGAAGAATAAATCACTAGTGAGACCTCCTTTGGAGAGACTGGATCAGTCAATCAACCAATAGAAAATGATTTCAAACAGTGAAAAGAAAGGAACACAAAGAAGAGAAACGTTATTTCCACATACCACATTGATCCCTCCTGAGTTCTCCAGACTGCACATGCCTTCCAGCGGTGCCATGCCAATAGTCGTCCCCTTGAAAATCACGCCACTGTGACACAAAGACACACACAAAGAGAAAAATCACTTAACCGAGATCAGCTTCCTGTTGATATAATGAATCCACAGTGGATACACATTGATTGGTGATGTCAACTGTCACATGACAAGGAGACTTCCATCTTCCTTTTGTATTTAGCATCCCAAACACAAGTGATGCCTGTCTTATCAGTTTCATGTGCAATCAGTGTGTTAGTGGGTTCAGTCAGTGGAGAAGGCCTCCTCAAATTCTCCCATTGTTTTAAATTTGGTTTTTATTATACCATAGTAGTTGTCACCAAGCTTTTAGTCTATTAGTTGTAGTTTGTTAATTGTATGGGCACATATGGGGGCAATACCGATTAGGGATCATGTAACGATATGAACATTTCATATCCTTGTTTTTGTGACCAAAATTTTCACAGTTATCATTATTATCGCGCTAATGTCGAATGTACACACAGTGAAATCTTTTGACTAAAAAACATTTATTAATAGACACATTGTAAGGTGTCACTCTGACCTAAGAGATCACAGCTTCTAGGTTCAATCTGCACAAGTGAATATCGTATATGCACAGACAGCAATATGTTTATATAAGTTTAGATTGGGGTATGTTGTTTCCTAATGGGAAAAATGGGAATTTCTATGTTAGCATTTAAGCTAGTGAGCTTGCCCCAGTCAGTTCGTGAGTTTATCAAAGTGCAGTTACAGTGTTGAATGTGCACATTCAACACTGTTTTTTTAATAACTTTGATTTAAAAAACAGTAATACTAACTAACCTTTGGGAGTTTATTATTATTATTATTATTACCATTTATCTTTACATCGGGGCAGCATGGTGGCAGAGGCGTTAGTGCATCTGCCTCACAATACGAAAGTCTTGAGTAGTCCTGAGTTCAATCCCGGGTTCGGGATCTTTCTGTGTGGAGTTTGCATGTTCTCCCCGTGACTGCGTCGGTTCCCTTCGGGTACTCCGGCTTCCTCCCACTTCTAAAGACATGCACCTAGGGATAAGTTGATTGGCAACACTAAATTGGCCCTAGTGTGTGAATGTTGTCTGTCTATCTGTGTTGGTCCTGCAATGAGGTGGCGACTTGTCCAGGGTGTACACCGCCTTCCACACGAATGCAGTTGAGATAGACTCCAGCGACCCCCCGCGACCCAAAAAGGGACAAGCTGTAGAAAATGGATGGATGGATCTTTACATCCCTAATACAATAATTAATTCGATTTGATGTCAGCAGAAATCATAGCACATACTTTATTTTGTAATGTGGAATGTTAGAAAGTGTTTGATCAAGTAAAATTACTCAAACTGAAACCAATGGCAGGTATGAAAAACACTAACCTATTTAGTAACTGAAATGGACAGTGGCCATGATAATTCATAAAGTATGACTCTCAAGATGTGGTGAATGATCAAGACACGTTTGTTAGAGGATACGAGCTTTTGAATTTTCTTTTGTTTTATTGTTCAATTAAGGACACTTGTTCATTAATTATATTTTGTGAATTATATATATGTATACACACACACACACACACACACACACACACACACACACACACACACACACACACACACACACACACACATATATATATATATATATATATATATATATATAAATATATATATATATATATATATATATATATATATATATATATATATATATATATATATATATATATATATCACTTTACACAATGAAACCCATTATCCACATCTTCAGGCTCATTTAACTACGTGAGGGTGACACTGGCAGCAGTGACTAGAATGGCGCACGCAGGAATCAAACTTGAAACCCTCAAGTTGCTGGCACTATTTTTACCAGTAAACTACTTCATTAAAAATATAACCAAAGACCAACTTTGTATGCTTATTGGAGGAAATTTAGATGGTAAATGTAAAGGTAAACTGTCCAGCATTGCACAAATAAATGCTCTGCAGGACTGGTTGGTTTTCAATTTTTGCTGGTATCGAACCAATATCCGATAACAATATCGGATCGGGACACCAATAATTTAGATAAAGCATATAAGGATGCAGAACAACTGGCAGATGTTAAAATAAGTAGTGCTAAAACAAGTGCAAACGCGCATGGTTTTTACAAATGGAACGCAAGTGAAATGGTTTCCCTACCCCTACACTAGAAGGTGCTTTAGGGTTTTTTTTGTGTGCAGGCAATAAAAGTGAACATACATCCAAGAAAAACAAGCATTTGGGCACTTAACGTAAATAGTGTGCTTGAAGCCTGTCCGCCTAAAGAAATGAGTCCATGTTTTTCAAAGCATTTAACAGCGACAAATAAACTTGCTCTTTTTTTTGCTAACTTTTAAAGCGCCACAATTATACAAGTCCAAGAACCACATTTCCTAATTAATATTGCCACCTTCTTCTTCATGCAGATGTTTGCAGGAGACTGGAAAAATGTGCAGTCTTTTATATCTCAAACATCCAAAAGTTAGTGCTGCGTTTCCTTACGTTAACAGCTGGGCGTTGTCATGCTTTTTGCGGGACTTCAACTTCTGTCTCCATTGCAGGAAGGACCACAGGGTGGCGTTGGGCTCCTCGCTGACAATACACTGGTCCCGGTCGGTCCAAACCTCCAGACCAATCAGAGGAACGCGGATGTTCAGGGCCCTGTAGAACTGGAAAAAAAAAACACGCAAAGATTGCTCCCAAGTCTTGCTACAGATTGAAAGACGTGCAGCTCAACCGGCTTACCTTGTCCACATAATTAGCAATTTCCATGATCCTCGCTTTGATTTTCTCATAATCTTTATTCTGCCGTTTAAACTGCAGTAGAGGGGAGACGGTCAAGAATCAGTGGCAAAAATGAGGTAAAAAAAAGTCCTTAAATGAAAGCCAATATGTCTTGCTTTAGCGCTTTTTAGTCTGTCCATCATCATAATTGTACACATTATACTGGGTTACGACTGCACTTAGAAGGAAAAATTCATAATGAAACAGGTTGATGTTTATGAAGACTAAGTGTCTCATCATTGGAGCATATTGTCCTTTTACTCTCCTTCATTAAGTGGATACCACAGTATGAAATAAAGAAGAATGAGATTACCAGCGTGTTGTCAGCCACGATGTAGAGTTCCATGTACTTTGTGGTGCCCCATGTGCTCCTTTTCACCTGTCATCAAGGTAAAAAAAACCTGCTTTATTTTTAGAAGCACTCACAAAAAATATATTTTGGCAGTAAGGACAATGGCGATGGTGCTGTTGCCATGGTGACTACAGATATTACCATACTTGAGAGTATAGTAACCCTAACCTGGTGTATTTTAATGTGAGCAACATATGTACTAGTTTTCCTTAGTCAATCACTACATATATCAATGTAAACATTTGGAGTTACTTTACCTTCTATAGCAAAGAGAATGGTTGTGTGCAATTTGTGTAACAAGAGTTTAAGGGCCACTTTATCAACAATAAAATTGTGATCAAAATATTCACAAAAGCATCGCGATAAGGAGTATGCAAATTTTTAACAGTCATATTGTTCCAAGAAAAGAGCTGAGCACCGTAATTCAATCCACTGCCGTAATGAATGATCTACCAACCGAGACTGCATTAACAACATTAGTCCGTGCACATTCAACAAATGTGGAGTGCGGAGTGTGGAGAAATGTAAAAAAACACCACGGCTATTTTGTGTTACTATTAGTGGTTTCAAAGAACATATTAAAAAAAGAATTAAATAAATATGTATACACATATATATATACATATAAATATACACACACTGTATATATACTGTATTTATATACTGTGTATATATATATATATATATATATATATATACATATATATAAAAACCTTATTTTAAACATTTTAAAACATTTATTACAGCAAAGTATTTCATTATTTTGTAGTTTTTAGTGTTGTATAGTTTAGTATTTAGTGTTTATTGAATTAGTCAGAATGAGTAGAATTTCTTCATGATGTTTTAATTTATTTATTATTTGTTACCTGTTTAGTCAAGGCGTATTTGTTATTTGTGTTTTTTT
The DNA here is from genome assembly GCF_033978795.1 of Nerophis ophidion. Lineage (NCBI taxonomy): Eukaryota > Metazoa > Chordata > Actinopteri > Syngnathiformes > Syngnathidae > Nerophis > Nerophis ophidion. The sequence goes on from NC_084620.1 coordinate 12,492,030, forward strand.
TGTGTCATTTAGGGGAATATTTTATGAAAGCTGTCGGTCAAAGACCAGCATGCTCCGCTTACAACGCCCTTAAAAACATCCAAACACCTCCATTAAGGTTTTATATAAATGCTGTAAGTATCGGTAGTACTTACACATGAATGTATCAATGGGCAAATGTATAACAACATTCAATATGTATGTATTTTGCTAATTTTAAGCATTAATTTAAAAAACGCATCACAAGGTTCGCTTTTTTATTCCAACAACATAACTGATTATTGCTCACTGCAGACGTCATGAGTGCCCACAAACATAATAAAACATTACTTACTGTGCAATGTCTGCTGTCATTGGGATGCAGACTGATAGAATCTTGTTATATTACCATTTCGACTCATAATCCTCGCAAAGAAAAGGGGTGTGGAACCAAGCGTCTTTTTGTGTCATTCTCGCCATTCTCGGGTCTAAATTGGCTGTCAAAGTAACCCAACTTGTCGGAATACGTCCTCATTCTTCTACTATCAAGGTAAGGGGCATGATTTATGATCTACAATAAACTTCCACAAGCACCAAGGCGAGGAAGCAACTCACCAGTCGATGATGTGAACATAGCCACATAAGCTTGTGATCAATAGTTTGTCTGTATTAATATAACAATATCACTAATACTTGGTTAATATTCAAGACATAAAATGTAAATGGTGTATTGCTGGCGCTTTTTAGATGTTTTTTTATTGGGTTTAAGTGGGTTTTTCCGAGGATGTCGTAGTCATAGTGGTTTGTACAATCCTTTGAGACATTTGTGATTTAGGGCTATATAAATAAACATTGATTGATTGATTGATTTAATGTTGGGAATAGAGGACCTCCTACTGACTCCATTAGAAACCAACCTTTATTTACGTATATTTACGAGTTAGAATGCAAAGAAAAATAAAAATACATCCGTCGTCATCCATTCATCCATTTTCTACCGCTTGTCCCTTTCGGGATCGCAGGGGGTGCTGGAGCCTTCCTCAGCTGCACACGGGCGGAAGGTGGGGTACACCCTGGACAAGTCGCCACCTTATCGCAGGGCGAACACAGATAGACGGACAACATTCACACTCACATTCACACACTAGGACCAGTTTAGTGTTGCCAATCAACCTATCCCCAGGTGCATGTTTTTGGAGAAGGGGATAAGCTGGAGTACCCGGAGGGAAACCACGCAGTCACGGGGAGAACATGCCAACCCCACACAGAAAGATCCCGGGGGCTGGATTGAACCCAGGACTTTTGTATTGTGAGGCAGACGCACTAACTCCTCTGGCACTGTATTGTCCGTCGTCATGTCTTTTGTAATGATTGTGTACGACAGGCAAAAATCCAAAAAGGGCAGTTTCCCTTTAAACATAATTAATTAACATGTAGCGAAACTGCTGCCAATGCTTTGTGACACCACCGTAGTGCACTAGTGTGGACTCTGTATTGTTGAAGCAAACCAAAGCCTTAAGGGCCCAGTGTGGGCCGTCTCAATCTGGCGTGTCTGCACTCTGCACGGCCATAATGGATGAATGGGTGCCAGTCGAGGGAAATAGCAAAGCCAAGGGGCGCGATGGCGGAATGAGAAAGATAAAGAAATGGAGGAATAGCAGAAGGATCGGGGCCTAGTGGAGAGCTGTGAGGGCTTTAGCTAATGATGTGAGGTATTTTAAAGTGATTGATGGAGACATTGAATGAGGAAAAAATATATTTAAACCCCTCTAGACAAATGACGTACTAGAAGAGCAGCAAAGTAAACTACATTAATTTTTCTTCAACAAACCGTTGGAAGATCAACCCGAGGGGTCCAGTCAAAAACCGAATTAAACAATGACAATTCACAGGAAATTTTCTCAACTAATACAGTATTTACACTCACCCTTGAATGATGTGCTGTGAGGAGGTTGGCGATGTGAGAGGACAGTGTGGATACTGTTCTGTGATAGCCTTGGCCACACGTTCCACCATTAAATTCCAGTTGGTCCACAGTCTGCAATGAATGATGGTGGGGAGGGCCCGGCCTGGCCATTGGCTCCAGGTAGAAAGTGTTGTTAGAATTCAAAGATATCAATCCCCTGCATCAAAGGGTGGGGAAAAATGAATCTTGAAGAATAAACAGAGTGGACAAAGAGAAAATAATATTCACACCTTAAACCTTACATCAGGAGTAAATATGTATATGACCACTGAGTCAAAATGAACATAACTGTACAGTCACACATAATGAGGGGTCAAATGGGACTGAATGAAATAAATAAATCTATCTTTGAATTATTACTTAAATGATTCTAGTTATGGTGTTAGTTTATTTCAAACGTGCATATAAATACAATATGATACATTCCATTTTACCAGTGTACTATTAGAGGATATCGTAAAGGATTAGGAGGAAGGAGAGCTTATGTAATCTTACCCTTTTTCGTATCATAGCAATTTCTAACACTTTTGTTTGTACTCAATCTGTGACACAAAAGCGAATAAATATATTGTTACACGTCCTATGTTTCACTTCCTATGTTTCGTCTTTTATGTTACACAGTCTATCTGTCACAATGAGCAAGTAAAGTAAATTGTATTTAAATTAAAACATTTTTGATAAAATGAATAAAGCGTTTCAATGTTCTTGGTAGCCAACTTTATGTGTTATTATTACTGACCACTTTTGTAACATGGATAGTGAATAAAGTATACTTTTGTAGTTATTTTTCCATATTTCTACACAATAACTCAGCTACTGTATGGTAAAACTACCCAGCAGTAGAGAATATGGAGTGATTTTTAGTAGAGAACATATTTAGCTTTATTCATTATTGATGTGTTTCTCACTTGTTGCATATTTTTTACATGAGACCGACAGTTCATTTTATCATTTATTACACACAAACATTTTATTTCTATTACCTTGTCATTCTCTACTCGTCTATTTGTATTTGTGTTTGACTTTGTCTCTTACTGTTTCCGAATAACATTATTTCAGTTTTACTTAGATTCTAAGATAGTCTGTTTTTGTCAAACCATCTCTTTATTTGTTAATTTCTTATTTGTATAAACTTCTGTGCGTTTTTTCCCCAAACAAAACACATTTGTGTTGTCTGTAAACAGCACTACTGCAACTTTAAGTCCTTTATAACTTTACAATGGTCGTTTATATAGATATTAACAATTTTGGTCACAGTATTGAGCCCTGGAGTATGCCGCAATATATATTTACCGCTGTAGACATACTGTATGTTTGCCTAGCTTCTCGAATTGCTCGTGTTGCTTAAGTAGTTTCTAACCCAGAACAACCCTCTGATACCATGCTGTTTTAATTTGTCAGCAAAATATTATGATAAATTGTGTGAAATACTTTTGTTGGATCCATAAACACTGCAGCTACACACTGTTTACCATCCATTGCAGTCATTCTTAAATGGTAGTACATGTATCACTAGTGCTACGCAGGCTCCGTCCAGTGGTACGCCAAAGAATCCCTAAATTAAATATTCACACAGTGTTAATGTTTAAACTGTGTTTAATTGTACAGTGACCAGAAATATTTAATATACTTGTGAAATGAAACCGCTGCTGTGTTTTATGAATATTTAGGGCTACTAGGCAACTGTATTTAAAAGTTGGTCATTACGGTGTTACTCAGAGAGCCATGTGTTTTCTACAGTGGTACTTGGTGAAAAAGGTTCAGAACCACTGATCTATTGCATTGGTAATCTCGTCCGCTATTTCGAATAATGCCACTGATGTTGAAATGTTGGCTCATATTTACCCGTAATATTTGTGGTAGACATTTAAGACCTTGCAGATTATGTGGAAGCGAGACCTTCTGATCCAGAGCATTTGGCAGTTAAAGTAGGGGAAGTAGTAATCTGCTTCTCTGGTACAGTGTAAGTGTTCCATAGGGAAGTGAAAGTGCTCGGTAACCAATCAAATGGTAGGACCCGCCTGCTGACTTTAACAAATAAAAATACATTCATGAAGTGCTGCCCTACAGGTTCGTTAAATAAATAGCTAGACATTTTGTTTTTTAAATCTCGAAATAAAAAATGTAATCTTGAAATAATTATTTAAAACATCAAATAATTTATTTAATTGTGGAATAAATACATTGAAAAATAATTACATTGTGAAATAATCAGTTAAATAGTTAGATAAACGATTTAATATTAAAACAGATAATGTACAATTTTACATGAATAAATAATAAAATATATCATTTTATATTAAATTAATAAAACATTTATATATTTAATTACAATTTTAATTAATTAACAACCCATTTTAGTAATTATTTAAACATTTCATTGAGTCCCATTTGACCCTCCATAACACATGAAGTTATACTGAAAAAAAAAGAAAACCAACAGAAGCAAAACCTATACTTTATATGTTTGAATACAAAAATGGTAAACCCTGGACAAAAAAGAAAAAAACCCGTTAATATTTACATAGTGGTTCCTCACAAATTTTTGGAGATATTAGTCGTTTCTCTGCAGATTTCTTCTTTGAAGGGGTCAGATTATGATTTGTTTCTACATTTAAAACTATTTCTTGCTGTAATGGTTGTTCTTTTGTTAAAATTTTGCATGGATTATGTTTTATAAATTGATTTTAAGCAGCTTTCTGACCGTCTCTTCTGAGTTTATTGCGGTGTTATTTACGTGGTTCCACTTTGACAGCATTTTCTCCCCGCTATCATTGTTGTAGCTTTTAGCGCTTCCATAGCGAGTCTACTGACAGATATAAGTTTGAACTATACGCTACTTTACATTACAAATGGCAACAACGGAGGATGTATGCACATTTACCAGCCAGTCTGCCCCACAACAAGAGGATAGCGAAACATCCATAGCTCTTTGGAGAAAACTACACCGTTAATGGTTAATCCACTGACGCCACCAATGGGAAAAACATCCCTAATGGGGCGAAGTCTAAACTCATCGTTTAGCGGAAGTATGAAGGAGGGCAAGATAGTTTTATAAATACAAACTGTATCCCCACAATCCCTGCGGGTTTTGATTTCAAATTTTCAGGACGTATGCAAATCCCAAATACACAAAAGCAGGTACAAACAGGTAAAAAAAAAGTTGGGTTTGCATAGAAGGTCCCCTTTAAGCTGTGAGCAAAAATATGGGTTCTGAGCCATCTTCAGATACCTCCTTACCACTATTTAGCGTAACAAATGACACAGTGAACCCTGCCCAACATCCAGTGTCTCACTCGTTAGCATTAGTTGATAGCCGATCAGTAGCTTGAGAGACAAAACTTCCAACCGTGTGTCCAAAGAAAGTGATTGTGAAGGAGGGTGCTAAGAAGAATCACCATCAGCTTTATTGGCCAAGTATATTCAACACACAAGGAATTTGACTTGGTAGACTGTGCTCTCTTTGTTAAATACTAGAAACAAAGAAAAATGCGACAACTACGCAAGAGCGCAGTACCATTGTAGCATCCGCAGCGCCATCTTGGTAGGAAAACAAGAGGGAACCGTTAAAGAACACAAATTAGTTAAAATAATTTCTAAATGGCAGACATCTATCCATGAAATCATGATAAAGCTATGGTGTATTTGATGGAGAAGCACCAGGAAGGGGATATCGTACAAGTCCGCTATCCAAGGTAAATGTTGTACATTATCATTGCTGTACATTACTTAATAAAAATTTACTTACCGTAAATTCCGGACTATAAGCCGCTACTTTTTTCCTAAACTTTGAACCTTGCAACTTACAAAACGGTGCAGCTAACTTATGAATCTTTCCAATTGCCAATGAAGCTGCCGTCATTAGCATTAGCTGATATGCTAACACGTCTAAGAGTGTTTGTGTTAGCAATATTAACTTATAATTTCATACATTTTGTATTGTTTCAGCTTTGCAAATTCCTTAATAAATTTTACCAACACATCAATGTGGAGTTTTGGAGTTTAAGCTGATTGGAAAGCTAGCTTCCACAACGAGTGGGTCCATGACGGTGACTTTTCTTTTGTTTGAACAGCAATTTTACTGCAGTGATACAGGTGCTGTTTGGAAACAATTAAGGTATGTAAACAAACATTTAAAAAATCTTTCTGTGTAAATAACTCATGTCACAATGTAAATAACTGCGGCTTGTAGTCAGGTGAAAAAATTTTTTCCTTCTAAAATTTTGTGAGTGTGGCTTATATATTGGTTCGCTAGATAGACCCAAAAATAGGGTAATACAACTATTCATTAAATTAGTTGTTTGTCGTACATTGTATAGTT